>NC_067478.1:38354740-38472240 GCF_947179515.1 Apodemus sylvaticus
CCAGGCTACTTACAGTGGTGGGACTGCAACATGAACCCAGATACAGTCCTTAGACCTACAATGTATCTGGCCAGAAAGATGTGCTGGAGCAATGGAGAAGAACTTTTGGGAGTGGCCAAATAGTGACTGGTCTAACTCTAAGCCCACAACAAGAGTGGGAGCCATGCCTGACACTATGTGGAAAATCAAGAACTGGGATCTGGATAGCCAAGGACCTAAGGTAGGAAAAATAAGTCAATGAAATGGTTCCTAGTGGTATTCTGCTATACTCATAGATTGGGGCCTAGTTCAATAATCATCAGAGACTCTTTCCCTAGAAGCGGATGAGAGCCAATGTAAAGACTCACAGCCATTCAGTAGGTAGAGAGCCCAAATTGGGGTACTCCATTAGGTCTCTCAACTTAGATATCAAGGAATCCCATGCAAGTTGGGGAGGAAGAATTATAAGAGCCAGAGGAGTCAAGGACATTAGGATAATACAGCCCACAGAATCAACCAAGTAGTGTTTCTGGGGGTTCACAGGGACAGAAGCAGCAATCCTGGAGCATTGGTCTGTGCTTAGGTCCTCTGCATGTTATGGCTTTTAGCTTGTGGCTTTGTAGGACTCCTAACAGTGGCTAGAGGTCTGACTCTTTTGTCTGCTCTTAAGATCCATTTCCTCCTACAGGTCTCCCTTGCCCAGCCTTGGTCTGGGAAAAATGGAAGGAGAGGACATGATATGGCTATATTGTACTAAAGAATAAATTTTAAAATGTATATATATACATATATATACACACATATAGTTTTGTATCTTACCTTATTACATATGAATTCAAAAGACCACAATAGTTAAATAAGAAAGGATCTATACTCTATAATGCTCTAAATGTGGCCAAGATGAAGGCCTTTTGCCTGCACCAAAATTACATTTGAGGAGCTTGGAACAGGAGATAAGTCACTGAGTTGCTGTGACTGTTCTACTGTGATTTTTATTTTCCCTCCTTTATTAATTTAAGGCAACTTCATATATTGATTATTCACCCATGAACTCTCCTTCTACTCCCTCTTCATTTGTGTGAATATTTTGAGATGTTCTGGTGATTTGGCTGGTATGATGTATCTGCCTCTTCTGTAAAATTTCCTGAGTGTTAGACTAGTGTTAGATATGGAGATGATGCATAGTTGATATATCAAAAGTGATGTTTTATGATTGGAAAAAACTTTCAGGAAATTTGGGAATTTGGAGATTCTCCAGAATTCTGTACATTATATAAATGCAACACTAACATTTGCTTTTTCTAATAGAAATGAGCACATTAGAAACACAAAACACAGCCAGGCAGTGGTGTCATGGGCCTTTAATCCAAGACTCTGGAGGCAGAGGCAGGTGGTTTTTTGAGTTCCAGGCCAGGCTGATCTACAGAGTAACTTCCAGGGCCAGGGCTATACAGAGAAACCCTGTCTCGAAAAGCTCCCTCCAAAAAAAATTCCACAGAAAACACCTCATCCTCTTTGAGTTTAATGTCTCTATATTTTGAGATCTTATTGAACTGCACTATTGTTGATTATTCTTCTCAAATACCTGGGGCTGGCCAAGTAGTCAACACGTGGCATTTCTTATGCCTACTGTGTTCTTAATTAGTCTAGTCTTTTCCAAAATAATATTTGCAATAAGATTCCTAAAGGGACACCCTAATTTTTCAGGTCTCTGTATAGTCCTTGGTGTAATATTCTGGTCAGAGCATTGACATCACACAAGTCAAACCATATGTGAACAAAAAAATGTTCAATGCAGTAAATTATCCATATGTTGGGATATTAAGAAGTGTAACTTAGATTAAGCCTTTAGGAACAACATAAGAAAGACAGAGGGAACCATACTGGCTAACCAAAGGGAAGGTAAAAATTTGAGAATTCATTTCTGAAAATCTAGGATGATGAAAGAAAGTGGCCTTGGAAGGACATCACAATCTGCTTCTCTTAGTGTTCTCAGGTACACAGGACACTAGCAAACTACCAATGAGAGGTTTCTAGAAGAGGATTCTAGCTTTTGAATGTCAGAAAAGATTTGTGTGCTCTCAGACACTGAAAGAATATTCTATATTTAAAGCTGTTTTATGTTGGGGACCATTAATTAACATTTTTCAAGGTGTCCCCAACATAAAACAGCTGTAAAATAATCAAAGTGAAAGAATAGGGGGAAACTTGTTTTTTTCTAGAAAAAAATCCCTTCTCTCTGAAGGATGAAAGCATGGTTTTATCAATCACAGATGGCACATAATTATATTTGTTTAGATCAAATAGTGATTCAAGCTTTTATTGATCAACAAAACTGCCTACAGTATATGTGTTTCTCTGCTTGACACCATTAAGTTAGAATCACATATACATAATATTTTAATAGTCCTCGAATCCTCCTTTGTATCCTGAGCACACATAAATTTCTAATTCTACAGTAGATCTTAGATTCTAATTAATAATTCTTACAAGTATGTAAAAACAAAGGTTGGAGAGGGTGTGGAGAAAGAGGAACACTCCTCCACTGCTGGTGGGGCTGCAAATTGGTACAACCACTCTGGAAATCAGTCTGGCGGTTCCTCCGAAAACTGGGCACCTCACTTCCAGAAGATCCTGCTATACCACTCCTCGGCATATACCCAGAGGATTCCCCACCATTTAATAAGGATACATGCTCTACTATGTTCATAGCAGCCCTATTTATAATTGCCAGATGCTGGAAAGAACCCAGGTATCCCTCAACAGAAGAGTGGATACAAAAAATGTGGTATATCTACACAATGGAGTACTATTCAGCCATTAGAAACAATGAATTCATGAAATTCTTAGGCAAATGGATGGAGCTAGAGAACATCATACTAAGTGAGGTAACCCAGACTCAAAAGGTGAATCATGGTATGCACTCACTAATATGTGGTTATTAACCTAGAAAACTGGAATACCCAAAACATAATCCACACATCAAATGAGGTACAAGGAGAAAGGAGGACTGACCCCTGGTTCTGGAGAGACTCAGTGAAACAGTATTCGGCAAAACCAGAACAGGGAAGTGGGAAGGGGTGGGTGGGAGGACAGTGAAAGAGAAGGGGACTTAAGGGACTTTCGGGGAGTGGGGGGCTAGAAAAGGGGAAATCATTTGAAATGTATATAAATTATATCGAATAAAAAAAATGAAAAAAAAAAAAAAAGGAAAGCAGTACCCACTGTGAAATTAAGTATTCTGGGAGGAACATGTGGACCACAGATAAGAAGAAAGCAGTCACCCATCTTTTACATTTAATATCATTGATATTTGTTTTAGTTAGGTTTTGACTGCTGTCAACAGACCCCATGGCCAAGGCAAGTCTTAAAAAGGACAATAATTAATTGGGGCTGGCTTACAGGTTCAGAGCTTCAATCCATAATCATCAAATTGGGAGCATGGCAACATCTAGGCACTCATGATACAGGCAGAGATAAGGATTCTACATCTGAAGGCTGCTAGTAGAAGACTTGCTTTCATAAAGCTAGGATGAGGGTCTTAAAGCCCACACACTCAGTGACACTCATACTCCAACATGGTCACACCTTCTAATAGTGCCACTCCCCGGGCCAAGCATACACAAACCATCACAATATTTAATCACAATCATGAAATTCTTAGGCAAATGGATGGAGCTAGAGAACATCATACTAAGTGAGGTAACCCAGACTCAAAAGGTGAATCATCGTATGCACTCACTAATAAGTGGTTATTAAACTAGAAAACTGGAATACCCAAAACATAATCCACACATCAAATGAGGTACAAGAAGAAAGGAGGAGTGGCCCCTGGTTCTGGAAAGACTCAGTGAAACAGTATTCGGCAAAACCAGAATGGGGAAGTGGGAAGGGTTGGGTGGGAGGACAGGGGGACAGAAGGGGGCTTACGGGACTTTCGGGGAGTGGGGGCTAGAAAAGTGGAAATCATTTGAAATGTAAATAAATTATATCAAATAAAAAAAATTAAAAAAATGTATGTAGCATGTAAAAAAAAAAAAAAAAAAAAAAAAAAAAGAGAGGACCCATTACCATAGAAAGGCACTAGCATACTAGATACGGCTTCCTATGATCATGTGTAGACAGTACAGTAGTAAGGCCTGACAGTGTAATAGAAAGTTCCAGGGCAGTAGCTGTATATGAGGGAACTCTTGGCTACATCCAGGAAACTCACATATCCACCCTCACAATCAAGGAACACGCCAACCCGGCCAGCTGGCTTCTCTATATAGTGGTGCAATGATGGGCAGGTGGTGAGAAGACTGTAAACATCACTGTCCTTCAAACACTCAAGAAGAAATGCACCTTCAGATCCAATATCAAAGTTTCTCAACCAGAAATTGTAACAGACCCCTACAGCCCATTGCTCATGGTCCTTCAAATCCAGCTCCCAGTAATATTTTCCTGTGGTAAAGCTCTCTGCTCCCCAGGAAGTACGATAAGATCCAGGTACATCCAGAAATGGATTGTCATGGCGAGGTCTAAAGCTGAGTCTTCTGAAACTAAAAACTCGTCTTGGCTGGCAGTTGAACAGGACTAAATTTTGAAAGAAAATTTTCACTGTGGGAAGAGACAACATTTTCGTTAAAACAAATATTTACATTTATCAGTTGACAGAGAGAGGGGTCCCTAGACATTTTCTGGGTTTTAAAAATAGAAAGCCTAAGACTGGAAGGGTAGGTATAGCCCAGGTAAATCAAAGTCAAGAGGTTTCCCAAAGAAACAGAATGAGCACATAATGAAAACTGCTTTGAAAATCTGTAGAAGCTGCAGAGGTGGAGGCCACAGCACAGAACTGCACAGTTCTGTCAGAGGCTTTAGTTACACCGGGCAAGCAAACTGTGTGCAGTGTAATGAGGACCCCTGAAGGCTGTACCCCTGAGTCTCCATGAAAAGTTATTCCTAAGTCCAAGGTCATGATTGCTATCAACTTATAGTTTTGATTTTCATCCCACTATGCAGATTTGTACGATAAATCTAAGCATGCATTAGAAGTTGCTCCCTAGTAGCAATTGTCTGCATTTAACTAAATCCTGGTTTCTCTGATATTCTTTCCCTGTGATGTTACAATCCATATTTTGGTCTCCTTGTGTGATTCAGACTGCCCCATGTCTTTTCAACTTGTTTTTTATCATCATCATCATCATCATCAATTACTATTATTATTACTATTATTATTATTATTATTATTATTATTATTATTATTATTATTATTATTGGTTTTTTGGATTTTGGATTTTTTGAACCAGGGTTTCTCTGTATAGCCCTGGCAGTCCTGGAACTCACTTTATAGTCCATGCTGGCCTTGAACTCAGAAATCTGCCTGCCTCTGCCTCCCAAGTGCTGGGATTGTACGCGTGTGCCACTACCCCCAGGCTTCATTCTATTTTTTATTGCATGTGATAGATGACTTTTTTTGTGATCATTTTTGCAGTTTCTTTGAGATAGGATTTCTTGCTATATACTCTTGACTAGCCTGGAACTCACTATGTCAATTTATCTGGCCTCAAACTCTTGGGCAATCCTCCTGATGCCATGTTTTTAATATTGGGGTTACAAGTGAGTGCCATGATATCTTGTGAATTTTTAATCTATGGAGTATAATACACTTTAAAAATTCAACTGATAGCTGAGCATGTTTTCACATGTCATTAATTAAAGCATTCCAGAGCCAGAGGCAGGTGGATCTCTGTGAGTCCAAGCCCAGTCTGGTTTATAGAGCTGGTCCCATGATAGCAAGGGATATAAAGAGAAATAATGTCTTCAAAATAAAAAAAAATCAATTTAATATATATTAAACTGTCCAGAATTAATCATTCTGTGTATCTCAAAGAACAAATGAAACTATATTTTTCAGCCTGAATCATGTACATCATTAAATTCGTATTCATTAATCTTTGCTTGTAAAATGACCTTCTGTCTAAATATGATTACAATGTGGCTTAACTAAACTAATCTTTTTAGGGAATTAAAATATTCACTGTACAAATCTTATCTCACAGTTCAAGGGCAACTCTGGACATTATATCAGTGCTGACACTCACCTTGGAAGTGGTTGAACCTTGCAGCCAGCCCAGTATTGGGAAGGACAATGAGTTTTGGATTCATACACTGTGTCAGCTGCACTAACTCACTCCTGCAAGGAGAAGACATTGATCAGCATGTACTACAGATATCACCCCAGTGATGAGGAGAAATCTTCAGTAGGAGCCAAGTATTAAAACCCTTGTCATACAACCTGACAAGTGAAGTTCAATCTCAGGAACCAATGGTGAAGGGAGAGGACAGGCTCCTGAGAGTGCTTCTGTGTCCCGCACACATGTGCACTCACATAGGTATTCCTAACAAACCAAATTGATAAAAGGAAACACCTGAACATTTTTCACACAGAACATTTTCTGGTATTAAAGAAAGCCCATGGTCAGGAGACAGGGTGGTTTCCTTTTAGATGCTCTCTCTCAAGCCCTTCCTATTACCAACCTCTTCCCTGTGCTTCCAGCCCCTTTCTTCTACTACCAGGAAAGTACAGCCCATGGGCCTCAATGATTAGGATTTGAAAACAACAAATTTTAGCTCAAGCCCATTACATACACTGCTTCATTCATAGGGAAAAAGAAAAGACACTGTCTGGTGGATGCAAACAGGCTTCATATCCATGAAAACAATCCCAAAGTCATCATCCATACACAATTAAGTATTTTCTATGTAAAGTATATCTGTAAATTGCTAAGAAGGCTTGTCCAGCTTTGAATGATAGTTCATAGTATCCTGGTTTACACTGAGGATTAAACTCACCTTCTGAACAAGTCATCCAAATCCTGCAAACAAAACAAGAGAAGATATCTGAAGAAACAGCCTACAATGTATTTCTATATATACATAAAGATTTATTTTAGAGACTTATTTATTCATTTTATGTATGTGGGTATATGCTTGCTCCCTTCAGACACACCAGAAGAGGGCATCAGATCCCATTAGACAGTTGTGAGCCACCATGTGGTTGCTGGAAATTGAACTCAGGTCTGCTGGAAGAGCAGTCAGTGCTCTTAACCGCTGAGTCATCTCCCCAGCCCATAAAGCTTTTTTTCCCTTTGCCTTCTGTTTATAAATTTATTTGTTCCCTTCAACATTCCACGTAAAAATTTAAATAAATTCAACAAACACTTACTGGTTTATATTGTTAGTTACTGCAGTCAGCAGTGGAGCAATGGAGAAAGAATCAGAATAATATAATAGTTTATTTTGTCTTTAGAAAACTTCCCACTTCCTTATTTGGCAAGAACTGGACAATCTCAGGACCAAGCTTATTAGTATAATACAAATAACACAGTGCTTAAAACATGGAATGAGGACTTCAGGGTTTTATTCTGGAGTCTTACCCATCCCTCTTGACATCAACAATAACTGGCTTATTGTCAACAAGCAATACCATTTTTTATTGTAAAAATGAAGACATAATAATATAGGCTTTGGAAATACAGAAAATGGAATTTAATTCAGGGGCTTAATGGTATTCTGTGTGCATTGTCCTAAATATCTTAATGAAATGCAGGTTGTTTACTTAGAGTTTAGAATTCCTCAGCCACTGTCATAATTTTAGAGCTGGAAAGGACCCTTTCTTTGTCTTCTCAAAATCTCATATATATATATATATATATATATATATATATATATATATATATATATATATATATATGTGTGTGTGTGTGTGTGTGTGTGTGTGTGTGTGTGTGTGTGTGTAGATATATATATGTAGATATATGTATGTAGATATATATGTAGATATATATAGATATGTATATATATATAGATATATACATATGACCTTCACAGTATTAGAACCATAGTATTTTTAATTCATTGTGTTTGTCTTCACCATTTAACCATAGTCCTTTAAAGTTAACAACTGGGCCTTGTTGACCCTTTCTTAATTACTTAGCCAGTAAGTAATATTTACTGAAGTTAATTTAACTGGCAATTCTGAATCATTGTCTTCTACATTTTGCACACAGGGAAATTGATGCTCAACAAGAAGAACCATATATAAAGAAAATTTAGTCATCACTACACTGATTCCCCCTGCTATTGTATTTTCAAGTTTCAGGATAATGTCAATGAAGTGGATTAGCACAATGGGATGAATTCTTAATGAAATCAGGATGTGAGAATATTTGAGAAGCATATCGGTAGGAGTTATACATTGCTTTGTAACACACAACTGTCTACAAAGAGGACTTTCTTTGATCTTGTATATAAAGCATGGGATACTTTCATTAAAGATACTTTAAAACTGAGGCCTAAGCCCTACATGGTGCCTCATATCTGTAACTCTAGAATTTTGGGTTTAGGTCTCAGGAATCCTGTGAATCCGAGGCCATTATGCACCACAAAAGAAGAACGTATATCAAATCTCCCACCTCCCAAAGAAAGCTCAAAAACACAGCTTTCAAACAGAACAAACTTATGGTAGACTAATTTAAAACTGCACTAACATCCAAGTAGAGGTAAAATGGAGTTTTTGGTACCAAGAATCACTTAATTTACTGTTTCAAAGACACAAGCTACAAACACAAATAAATGAGATATTCCATATGGAATCTGCTGACACAATGTCAACAAGCTTGCTCTTTTTAGGTTATTACAGCAATTATCTCTCCAGATTTTTCTTAAAGCCTGATAATAAGTACAGGGGATATAGAAAGGGATCTCAAATGTAACAGTCATAGATGTGGGACTCAAATAATCAATCTGTTTCAAGCACTCTTCCATGCTTACCTGCAGCAGCAACACCTCATATGGCTTCTTGTACACGGCCTTAAGCTCCTGATACAATTTTATTAGTTGACTCCTATTGTGGACCATCAGGGCTTCCCTTATCATGAGCTCCTCTGAAATACTATTGCTTTGATTTTTCATCCACTTCATTTGTTTATTCTCTTCTTCATCATGGGGTGGATGTAGTTTTCTATACTCTGACCTGATCATTTTCTTCCGTAGGGTCATAAAGTCCTGAAGGAAAAAGAACATCCTAGATCACATCTGGAGAGTATTTGGTCCTCTCCACTGAGTTCTTCTATGTTTAAATTCACCTATAGGATACAGTCAGGGTGCTGCACACACTGATTACTGTCCCCACTTTTCAGAAAATGTCAATTATATGATGTTATACATTTGTTATTAATAGCAGGAGCAAACAAATCCATCCTTTTCCCTTACCATTTTCTTCTGTTAAATGCGTTTCTGAGATATCTGGGAAAAAAAGGTTTTGATTGATAATACGTTCACTCAAAAATGCAACTATGGGCCAGGCAGTAGTAGTACACATCTTTAACCCCAGCAGGCAGATTTCTGAATTTGAGGCCAGCCTGGACTACAGAGTAAATTGCAGGACTTCCAGGGCTACACAGAGAAACCCTGTCTCAAAAAACCAAAAAAGAAAAAAAAAAAGAAAGGAAAAAATGCAACTTTGCACATACATAGTAACTGAAATTCCAAGTGGAGTCTGATGAACTCTACTAAAAACTCAGAAAATCACCCATTAATATCAAACTTTTCTGCCACATGGCCAAGCCTTTCTCTGTGTGTTCAAAATTGTATTTTGCCTTTAAGAATGTAGGGTTAACAAAAAAGGATTTCCTAGCGTCATCTCCCATGTCTGATCGTCCAATTGTGAATGACCAAGTTTGCAAGATATCTGCATCTGGTTGACTTTACACATCAGGCTCATACCCACCAACAACACACGGATTCTTCTCCTCTCTGCCTTTACATTCTCCTGCTGATCTTGGATCTTCTGCAATAAAGATGCCATTTGATTTTCAAGTTTCAGCTGTAATATATAAATTAATTCATTAATTAGTAAATAAATATCATCCTTAGATAAATAATGAGTTATTTGACACAGAAACTCTAGCACTGAACACAATTACTATAGAGATGGTAGAAGAAGGATCATAGTACTGTTTCTTTTTATTTTTAGTAAATATTGAACATTAGTTTTCAGAACATAGAATAACAAAATACAACCACCCTGAGCTCAATTAAAGAGATGGACTGTCTGGATAATTAGCATTTGATTGGGATCCGCACATCCTTCTAACCAGCTCATTCCAATGTACTTTTAGTCTCATGTCACAAGGACTTTTTAAAGATGTAAATTTAGAATGATTATACTTTTAAGTGACGTGAATATAATGAATCATGAAACTAAAAATGAAATTTATACTTATGCTCCTCTCAAGGGATGTTTACATTTTAGAGTCATCCTTCATTCCCTCTTTAAAAAGTGTCAAGATTTGGAGTACAATGGATTCCTAAGAACTGGGACAAGCCTCTCCCTGTGGTGTGTTAAGCCTCCCTCTCTCAAGCTCTCATCCTTTTTTTTTTTTCTAGAAGCATCGCTTACCATTTGCTTTGTAACACGCAGTTCAATGGTGCAGTGTCTGTGACCTCTGTGATCCTGGGAGTCAGAACACAATTGACAGAGGAGGGTCCTGCTCTCACTGCAGAATTTTGTCTTTTTCTCCTTGTGGATCACACACTTGTGATCCTCAGAACTCAAATACTTCATGATCCTGTGTTCTCTCACAGTAGATACCCGTGTCTTCATAGTGATATTATTTGTGAACATCTGATGGGATGGTTCCCTACATTTAGGGCAGAGGTCTAGGATTCTGATATCTTCTGAAATAAAGATGAGACAGGCCTTGCAGAAAGTATGGCCACACCTTAAGAAGACTGGATCCATAAAGATGTCTTGGCAAATCAAGCAGGTGAGTGTTTCCTGGGAGGTTTGCAAAATGTCCATTTTTCTGAGGGGAAAAAAGTAGAATTATTATTGTTGGACCAGAGAGGAGAGTAAGAGACTAGACAAAATTTGATTCAAATTGTGATTAAATTCTGATTATGGCAAAAAAGACTTTTTTATATTTTATCTTTGCCGAAGAACTTTCCCCTACATATTGCCTGACACCATTCTAGATCTACCATCTACATTGCTACTGAAGACCTCAGCCCAAATTGGTATGTTTTTAAAGGCCAGAGTCATTCCTCTTCATTGTTAGAGAAAGAAATACTATACTGAGGAGTGATCCAAGTCTCTCTGCTCCATAGGCCGGCCTTTCACTGCAGGCATGTGTGTAAACAGCTCCTTCATATTTTGTCTATTCAATAAAATACACACTACTGCATGACTTCTCTACTAAATACTTTTGTTTGGTATCTGACTTTTACTTTCTTATTATTCAGATTTGACTGCCCCAACCCTTAAATCTTCATGGGAAATATCACTCACTTCTCTTCTTTCTGCTACAAAATGCCTAAAATAATAAGAATTTATGCTGTCTCCTACTTCAAGGATATCATGGTGGGGAAGAAATGGTGGCAGGAGCTCAAGGCAGCTGCTCTCCTGACTTCCAAAATCAGGAAGCAAAGAACAAAGGATTGGGATGAGAAGCCTTCAAGCCATGGGCTGGAGGAATGATCTCACCAACATTTAGTGTGGCTCTTCTCAACTGAATGAATCTTATCAAATAGATTTTCACAAATATATCAGGTCATTATATAGCAATCATGCTCCCCTCAAGTAGAACATAAGGGTAATTCTTTTTTTTTTTTTTAAGATTTATTTATTTTTTTATATGTTAGTACACTGCACTGTCTTCAGAAACACCAGAAGAGGGCATCGGATCCCCATTACAGATGGTTGTGGTTCCTGGGAATTGAACTCAGGACTTCTGGAAGAGCAGTCTGTGCTCTTAACTGCTGAGCCATGCCTCCAGGACAGGGGCAATTCTTTGCAGACTTGTTTATTTCCACAAAACACAACTGCTGCATTGAGTTTGTGGGAAGAAATTTTGAGGCATAAATGAAACTCTCATGTTTATGTGAGACTTAGTTATCTAACAGCTACACATTTCCCATCTCTTAACTTTTACATGTAGAAATAATCTCAGGCTCATCAGTGGTGGTGCATGCCTTTAATCCCAGCACTTGTGAGGTAGAGGCAGAGACATGTGAATTTCTGAGTTCAAGGTCAGCCTGGTCAACAGATTGAGCTCCAGGGCAGCCAGGGCTGCAAAGAGAAACCCTGTGTTTTAAAACTAAATTAAAAAAAAGTAAAGAAAAGAAAGAAAGATGGAAAGAAATAAAGGAAGGAAGGAAGGAAGCAAGGAAGAAAGAAAGAGAAAGAAAGAAAGAAAGAAAGAAAGACAGAAAGAAAGAGAGAGAAAGAAAGAATCTGTTTGATTTAGGCAAATTTTGTCAAAATAATTAAGCTGCAGTTAGACACAGATGGAATCAAATGACTTTAGCTGGTGTTCTGTATATTTCAAATTGCAATACAAATATTATCAACAGTCAGATTAGCAAAAACATTAGTACTTTAATGCTGACTTCCTTAATTTAGCTAATGATCTTTTTTTTTGGGATTTTTTTCTGTTCATTAGACATTTCACTACAAAACAAGAACACAGAAATAACACAGATCAAACACAGAAATAAAAAATTGCATCTAATTTTAACTAGAATGCTCTCTTCTGAATAAGAGAGTGGTTAGTGTTCTCTACTTTAATTACCTGTAACATTCCAATCTAACATACCAAACTCTAGGAGAAATAGCCAATTCTACCATGGTCATACACTTAAGTACCCATTTATACTGTGAGATCTTCCCTCCTATAATTTACAACAGAGGAAATATTAAAATTCTTTTGCTGAAAATTGAGTTTTTACTTCTTTACTTTCCTAAATGTCTTTGAGCCATTCAGAGCTTTTGTTAAGCATAGAATGCTCTTGAAATATTTTAGAATTTAGACAATGAATAAAATTGAAAAGTATCATGAAACTATCTCTCTATACAATACATCATATCAACTAAAATGTCCATAATGATAAATTTAAAATTATCTAAAAAAAAAAAAAAAGCAGGATGTGGTGGCACATGCCATTAATCCCAGCACTTGTGAGGGAGAAGCAGGTAGATTACTTGAGTTCAAAGCCAGCCTAGACTACAGAATGAGAGTTCCAGGACAGCCAAGACGATACAGAGAAACCCTGTCTCAAAAAAAAAAAAAAAAAAAAAAAAAAAAAAAAAAAAAAAAAAAAAAAAAACAAAATAAATAAATAAAAAATAAAATAAAATAAATAAAAAATAAAATCATCTACAACTTTAACCCAGATTATATCCCAAGAAAGAAATCCAAATGCAAACTGAGACAGGTTTCGCTGAATAGCAAAACCAATTTCTAAGCAAACAACTGTTTGTATTTAGTTAAAAATAGGGACTATGAAGAAATTTTCTCTTGTAAATTGTGCACTTACCCAAGCAATTATCCCGGTGCTCATCAATGCTTGGTAGCAATTCAATACTGGCTCAGTTCTGAGATCAGATCCTCAGAGCGTGGGGATGATAGGTCTAGCAGTGCCTGGAACTGAAGTTTGGAAACACACTGAGTCTGATCTGGAAAGGAATAAACCTGGTTTGCCCCAGGACTGTGCTTAGAGTCTCTAAAGACCACTCCCACTTCCTCCCATGTGGCTTTTACTAAGCTTCCAATAGGAGTGCTTCTCTAAGTGGGATTATATAAATGGATGAAAGATTGAACTGCTACCTTGGCCATTCTCAACAGACAAATCTCCCCCAAGGGATTCCCTGAATCACCTTTAGCTGGGTGTGGTAGTTCACACCTTTTCCCGGAGTCCAAGGAATTAGAATGCTGAAGGAGGAGGATCTCAACTGCTACTTCTTCCAAGTCTACACCATTTACTCACTTTCTGTTCTAAAAGGGGTGAAAATACCTGAAACTCCCTCTATTTACTTTTGACAGTGTATAGTGACTGTAGACTTCAAAGATGACTAACTGCCCATCTGTTGAGTTCACATTAACCAGACAGTTGTGTGTTAATGTTGTAGATGTGAAATACCTAGGAACTTCCCACATCTCAGTCAGGTTTTTGCTTGCTTTGCACCTGGATGGTTTATTTTTTTTTAATATGTTTTTAGTTAAAATAAAATTCCATAGTTTTCCCTCTCCCTTCCATTCTTACAGGTTCTTTATAGAGGTGGCTAGCAGAGCTTTGGCTAGGATTTTAGGTAGATTCTCAAAGCTCAAAATGTCAGGGTTTGGGTAGTTTTTTCCCCCCTCAAATGATTTAGTCAAGAGGGGAAAAATCCTAACAAGAAAAATTCCAGCCACTTGAGTTATTCTTAATTCCAGATGTAGTCAAATTACTACCAAGAACAGCCATCACAAGGGCTGACCACTTTGTATTGGGTGATCAGTTAGAAAGCTTATCCCTGATACAGGCTAATTCATTGTCTAGGTGTCAGAGCTAAGGACTTCACCTCAGCAGCCAAAGAGCAGAGAAGCAGAATACCTGCCCCCACTCACTCCTTTCTTTTATTCATGTGTGCCTAATCTATTGAATGGATGCTCACAGGATGGCTCTTCCCTCTTGTTCTCTGAAAGGCCCTCATAGACATACCCAAGGGAATAGCCTGTTCATTTCCTAGGCACTTCTTTTTATCATTGAAAATAATTTTTTTCTCATGAAGTGGGGCTTCCCATTCACAGCTGCCCATTACTGGGTTAGATGAACTACAGACAACAAATTCCTTTAATATGTAGAGACATTCCATATTTTTTCTAACTCTAGAAAATCTTGAAGAATACAGAAGTTGGTACTGGGGACTAGGTTATTACTGTGATAGGCTTTTTCATCTTTATGTTTGGAGAAATGTTGATTTGGTGAGTTTGGATGTGGAAAGCAATGAAGTGTTTTAAATTAGGTTTAGTGAACCATTCTAGTAGGAATATGGAAGACATTGGTGCTGAGGGTGATTTGAACTGTGGGAGAAGGATCTCATTATGAGGCCTAGAGGCTGCTCTTGTGATATTTAATGAAAAAATATGCCTACCTTTTGCCCTAGTTTTTTTTTTTTTTGCCCTAGTTTTAAAAGTCTTTATGATGGTAGGTTGAAGAGACTCAGATTAATTGCATTGACAATGGAAATCTCAAAAATACCCAGCACAGACTTTATTCTCTATTTATGTCTCATGAAGAGTTTTGAACATGTATAGCAAACTTTGAAAGAAAAAATATAAAATGTATTATTCAAGTATTAAAGCAGCACCAGCTGGCCAGTGGTGGTGCATGCCTTTAATCCCAGCACTTGGGAGGCAGAGGCAGATGTATTTTGAAGTTTGAAGCTAGTCTGGTCTACAGAGAGAGTTCAAGGGCAGCCAGGGCTATACCTAGAAATCCAGTCTTGAAAACAAACAAACAAACAAAAACAAAAACAAAAAATCAAAGGAGGGTTGCACTAGGAATTGAAATGGAACTTGATCCTGATTTCAAGGATACATTGAATTAAGGGAGTGGTGGTCTTGGAGCAAGATCCCTCCCAGCTAAATTTAGATCCAGGCATGTTGATACATGCCTTTAATCCCACCTTTAAGGAGACAGAACCACACAGTCCTCAGAGATCAATCTAAAGAGCAAGTTCTAGTACTGGAAGGTTTAGGCAGTGAGGGAGGTGGCAAACAGAAAGCTACTGATAATGAAATAGAACAAGGGGACCATGCCCCATCACCTTCATGCAACAGATCTCGGCAGCTTCCATCACTTAGACCTGGCTTTAGAGTCAGAAATAGAAGGGACTACTGGGGTAATTAATGCTAGTTAGCTGGAGCTACAAAATTAGTGGTGATTAAAAGAAGACCAGCATCACTGAGGTTAAATCTTCTAAGAAGTGTTTTCTGAGAGCAAAAAGAAATTGTGTTCCAGAGATACCCAAGGCTGTACCTGGTACTGCAGCTGGAATTGATAGTGTGCAATCACCCAGGTGTTACAGAATTTGAAGGTCTGCAGGAGTTGTGGAGAGCAGCTGAGGCCTGGCACTGTGAGAGGCCAGAAAAGGTTGATGGTGAAGGCTGAGTTGCAATTGATGGCCCAGGATAGAAGAGATTATGCAAAGAATTTGAGGCTGGGCACCATGAAGGGAGCCTATGAGAGGCTATTGGTGAAGCCTAATTGCAGTGGAAGACTCTTTTAGTTAGGGTTTCACTGCTGTGAACAGACACCATTACCAATGCAAGTTTTATAAAAGACAACATTTAATTAGGTCTGGCTTACAGGTTCAGAGGTTCAATCATTTGTCATCAATACAGAAATATGGCAGCATCCCAGCAGATATGGTGCAGGAGGAGCTGAGAGTTCTACATCTTCATCTGAAGGCTGCTAGTAGAAGACTGACTTCCAGGCAACTAGTTGAGGGTCTTAAGCCTATACCCACAGTGACACACCTACTCCAACAAGGACACACCTCCTAATAGGGTCACTTCCTGGGCCAATCATATACAAATCATCACAAAGATCCATCATATTGGAGATGTCAGTACCATCGGCTGACTGCACCAAGAATAGCAGCAGCAATGGCATGGAGGGGAGTCAACTAGAGCCTAGAGTGCTAAAAAGGGAAGAACTGGAGATGGGACCCAAGCCTTTTGGAGCAGCCTCGAAGATCATGTGTAGAGCTCTGACATTGGAACAAAAAGCTGTGAAGTTCCAAGATGTCAGAACCTTGAGGTACCTGCCAAGGAAATCTGTTAACACAGAGTAGAACCAGCTCAACAGAATGAAATTTGTTACTGCTGTATACCAGATGTGCCAAGAGCAGTCAACAAGGATGAAGGGAGTTGGAGATGTGAAGAGTGATTTTACATCAGACATGGAGATGTGAAGTTTGGAGGGTGCCCAACTGGTTTTCTGTCTTGCTTTGGGCCAGTATTTATAAGTTTATTCAGAATTACAGTTAAGAGACTGACAAAATCTCAGAAGAGATGTAGAACTTTTTAATATTGACAAAACTGTTATAGACTGGAGACTTTTGAAGTTGGATTAAACATATTTTGTATTATACTATGGCTTGGTTTGGTCCCTAGAGACTCATGTGTTTGAACAAGCTTATGTGATGGTTTGAATATGCGTAACCCAGAGGGTACCACTATTGGGATCTGTTCTCTTGTAGGAGTAGATGTTGCCTTTTTGGCAGAAGTGTGTCTCTGTGGCGGTGGGCTTTGAGACCCTACTCCTAGCCATGTGGGAGCCAATCTGCCCCTGGCTTCTTTGAACAAATATGTAGAACTCTTAGCTCCTCCAGTGACATGCCTGCCTGGATGCTACCCTGCTTGATAATGGACTGAACCTCTGAACCTATAAACCGGCCCCAACTATATGTTGTACCTGTAAGATTTGCCTTAGTCATGGTGTCTCTTCACAGCAATGGAAACCCTAACTAAGACACTAAGCATATGGCTTTATTTGTTTGTTTTACTTTTTGTCTTTTTGTTTTGTTTTGTATTTTTGAGATAGGGTCTTACCATATAGCATAGGCTGGGGTGGACCTGACCTGGTATATAAATCTGGCGAGCCTCAAACTCATAGAGATAATCCTTCTTTTGTCGTTGGTGCTGGGATTATAGCTGTGTGCCATCACCCTGCTTAATTATATCTTTTTGAAGGACACAATGTGTGACCACTCCTCCATCTATTCTTGTCTTCTTACTCAAGTATGTGAGTAATGTCCCCAAGATAAAACCATAGTTATGTTTCTGTTACTAACACTAAACATATCTCAAGTGATGTCATGAGAGTGGAGCTGGAGTCCCAAAAGTGAGCACTCTTAAAGCTAGGTCCAGAGCACCATAGAAATTGTCAGGCTTAGAAGAAAGTCCAGTCCTGTGGTTTGCAGAACCAGAGAAGTGAGGTAACAAAAGATTCATAGGTCATCCCACATCCACATATGGGCACTACACTATTTGGACTCACTGGATTTAAATACATAAATAATTTAGGAAGGATGACAAGAATTTGGGAGGGAGGCTGGAGGGGATGTGAATTTGGGGTGGGCATTCTAAGAAATGAGCAAAGAAAAGTTGGGGGAAGAAAAGAGGGACCTGGAAGAGATAGAGATTCCACAAGACCAACAGTGTCAACTAACCTGGACCTTTAGGTCTTCCCAGGGACTGAACCACCAATAGAAGTACATAAGCTCTACCAAGCCCCCCACCCCCTGCCCACATATATTGTAGATGTTCAGCTTGATCTTAATGTGGGGCCACAAACGTCTAAAGCAGGGCTGTCCCTGAATCTGTTTCCTAACAGAGGATTCTGTTGCCCTAACTGGGCTGCCTTGTGTGGCTTCAGTGGGAGACAATGTGCCTAGCCCTGTAGTGCCAGGGCAGGGGATAGCCAAGGGAAGGTCTCCACCCCTCAGAGTAGAAACTGAAGGGGTATGGAAGGAGAGACTGTGTGAGGGGAACCGAGAGGAGTGGACAGCGATTTGAATGTAAAGTGAAGAATCCATATTTAAAAAAAGAAAAGAAAGAAAAAAGTCTTCCAGAAAGAAAGCTATGTACATGCCCAAGGACAGCACATACATGGGCCATTCTGAAACTTCTTCAACATTTGGGAACCTCAAGAGAAATGTCAGGCTTACACATCCCCGACTTGTAACATGAATTGTGTGCTGTTTCCTTCCACACAAGTGTTTGGCTCTAGTAGTTTCAAAAGTTATAACAACATATAATTCATTTATTTGTTTTCTTGTTCCCTTAGAAACAATTCTTAATATTGCATTATCTGCAAAACAGACATCTTTGTTAAAGATTTATTTTTTATTATATGTAAATCCACTCTAGCTGTCTTCAGACACCCCAAAAAAGGCCATCAGAGCTCATTCTCGATGGTTGTGAGGCACCATGTGGTTGCTGGGGATTGAACTCAGGACCTCCTGCTGCTCCTGCTGTATTGTCATAGGCACACAAATGCACATATTGCGTAAGGTGTCTGTGACACCGGCTGGCACACACATTCTAGTGCACATCCCCTTTACCTCCAAATCTCTTCTCACGTGTGAAGGATAGCCGCACCGGTCCATGCACCAAGAAAATGTAAGACCCCCCCAAAACAAAGGGCGCCCTAGCACCCCACGTTTCCAAAGGTGTCACCCCTTTCACTTTTGAGAAACGGTCTTGATGCAATAGCAGGAGAATTTTTATTCCAGAGACTCTGAGGTCCACAGTCATACACTGTGCAGGGGTAGAGGACTGTGGGACCCCGTGCAACTGTAGTCAGGGGTATTTAAAGGAGAAAAATCACAAGGCAAGGGGTGGAGGACAAAGTGGAAGACAAAAATCACAAGCAAGGCAAAGGGTGGAGGACAAATTATGCATGGAATGGGGAACTACAGAATGAGGAAGTCAGGCAATAGTTTATGCCTTAAGGAAGGTTAGAGATTATCTGGAGCAAATGTCCTTGGGGCATTGTATAGTTAAACATTGGAACTAGAATAGGGTGGGCTATCTTTCTCAAGCTGAAAGCAGAAAAACAAGTTACCTCATGCTGGGCTAGTTGTTTAGGGGTCTAAAAACATTGAGTTGGGGTCTCTCAATGCCTCTTTAATACTTGAATAATACAGCTTATATTTTTTCTTTCAAAGCTTGCTATACTTGTTCAAAACACTCTTAATGAAACTTAAGCAGATAACAAAGTCTATTCTGGGTATTTTTGAGACTTCGTTTGTCTTTTGTTTTTTTTGGGGGGGGGTTGTTTGTTTGTCTGTTTGTTTTTTTGAGACAGAGTTTCTCTGTATAGTCCTGGCTGTCCTGGTACTTACTCTATAGACCAGGCTGGCTTAGAACTCACAAATCCTCCTGCCTCTGCCTCCTGAGTGCTGGGATTAAAGGCCTGTGGCACCACTGCCCCGAGATTGTTCCTTTATCAAAGCAATTAATCTGAGTCTCTTCAACCTACTCTCAGGCAAACTCTTAAAACTGGGGCAAAAAAAAACCCTCAAAAAACAAAACAAAAACAAAAACAAACAAACAGAAAAGCCCTAGGGCAAAAGGCAGGCACTTTTTTTTTTCACTAAACATCACAAGAGTAACCTCTATGCCTCATACTGAGATCCTTCTTCAGTTCAAATCACCCTCAGCACCAATGTCTTCATATTCCTACTAGAATGGTTCACTAAACCCAATTTAAAGCACATCACTGCTATCCACATCCAAAGTCACCAAATCAACATTCCTCCAAACACATGAAAAAGCTTATCACAGTAATACCCTAGTCCCCAGTACCAACTTCCATATCAGTCAGGGTTCTCTAGAGTTAGAGAAATTATGGAATGTCTCTATATATTAAAGGAATTTGTTGTATGCAGTGCATCTAACCCAATAATGGGCATCTGTGACTGGGAAGCCCCACTTCATGAGAAAAAAAATTTGTTTGTTTGTTTGTTTTTTGTTTTTGTTTTTTTTTTTTTTTACATGGTTTCTCTGTAGACTGGCTGACCTGGAACTTACTCTGTAGACCTGGCTGACCTGGAACTTACTCTGTAGACCAGGCTGGTCTTGAACTCAGAAATCTGCTTGCCTCTGCCTCCCACTATGCTGGGATTACAGGCATGTGCCACCACCGCCCAGCTGAAAAATTTATTTTCAATGATAAAAAAGTAGTGCCTAGGAATCAACAGGCTATTCCCTTGGGTATGTCTATGAGAGCCTTTCAGAGAACAAGAGGGAAGAGCCATCCTGTGAGCATCCATCCAACAGATTAGGCACACAGGAATAAAAGAAAGGAGTGAGTAAGGACAGGTATTCAGCTTCTCTGCTCTTTGGCTGCTGAGGTGAAGACCTTAGCTCTGACACCTAGACAAAGAATCAGCTTGTATCAGGGATAAGCTTTCTTTTATTTTTATTATTATTATTTTTTTATTCGATATATTTTTTATTTACATTTCAAATGATTTCCCCTTTTCTAGCCCCCCACTCCCTGAAAGCCCCATAAGCCCCCTTCTCTCCTCCTGTCCTCCCACCCATCCTTTCCCATTTCTAACTGATCACCCAATACAAAGTGCTCAGCCCTTGTGATGGCTGTTCTTGGTAGTAAACTGACTACATCTGGAATTAAGAATAACTCAAGTGGCTGGAATTTTTCTTGTGAGGATTTTTTTCCCTCTTGAGTAGAAAAAATCTACCCAAACCTTGATATTTTGAGCTTTGAGAATCTACCTAAAATCCTAGCCAGAGCTGTGGTAGCCACCTCTATGAAGGACCTGTAAGAAAGGAAGAGAGAGGGAAAATTATGGCATTTTATTTTAACTAAGAACATATTAAAAAATAAACCTTCCAGGTGTAAAGCAAGCAAAAACCTGACTGAGATGTGGAAGGTTCCTAGTTATTTCACATCTACAACATTAACACATAACTGACTGGCTAATGTGAACTGAAGATGGGGAGCTAGGCATCTTTGAAGTCTAATGACACTATACACAGTCAAAATAAATAGAGGGAGATTCATGCATTTTCCTCCTTTTAGTAAATGGGGTAGATTTAGAAAAAGTAGCAGTTGAGATTAATATGAGCAAAAGAAGTTGTAACACATCCCCAAAGAACTGACAATATATTCATGTTGATATTTGGTAGAATCAGAGATTAATGGTACCACCACCTGTTAAGCTATGAAAAGCAAAGTATGAGCATACTGCACAATATGTAGTTACAGTAAAACATTGTTGTAAATTACTATTTTTTCTTAGAAAATTTCTCACTGCTTATTTTAGGCAGGCCTTGAACTAAAAATCTTCCTGCTTCAGCATTCGAATTCCTTGGACTCTGTGTAAAGCAGTGAGCTACCACAACCAGATAAACAGTGATTTAAGAAATTCCTTGGGAGAAACTTGCTTGTGGAAATTGGCCAAAGTGTTAGTCCAGCCTTCCATCCATTTAGACAATCCCACTTAGAGAAGTTCACCCATTGGAAGCATTAATAAAAGCTACCATGGGAGGAAGTGGGCATGGTCCTTTGAGACTCTAAGCACAATCCTAGGGCCCACCAGGTTCATTCTACTTCAGATCAGATACAGTGTGTTTGCAACCTTCAGGTCCAGACACTGCTAGACACCTGTGCTCTGAGGATCTGATCTCAGAACTGAGCTAGTATTGTCTTGCTACCAAGCATTGATGAGCTTGGGGATAATTGCTTGGGTAAGTGCACAATTTACAAGAGATAATTCCTTCATAGTCCCTATTTTTAGCTAAATACAAACAGGTGTTTCCTTAGTTGTATTATTGTCATTCAGCAAAACCTGACTCAGTTTACATTTGGATTTCTTTCTTGGGATATAATGTGGGTTAAGGTTATAGATAATTTTAAATTTATCATTATGCACATTTCAATTGATCTGATGTATTGAGAGATTCATGATACTTTTCAATTTTGTATTGAGAGATAGTTTCATTATACTTTTCAATTTTGTATGTTGTCTAAATTCTAAAATGTTTATTTTCCTTTTTTGTTTTGTTTTGTTTTTTTCAAGACAGGGTTTTTCTGTGTAGTCCTGTCTGTCCTGGAACTCACTCTGTAGACCAGGCAGGCCTTAAACTCAGGAATCCACCTGCCTCTGCCTCCCAAGTGCTGGGATTACAGGCGTGCACCACCACAACTGGCTCTAAAATATTTCAAGAGAATTCTATGCTTAACAAAAGCTGTGAATGCTTTAAGACATCGGAATTTAAATATATCTAGAAAAGCATAGAAGTAAAAACTCAATTTTCAGCAAAAGAATTTTAATATTTCTTCTGTTGTAAATTATAGGAGGGAAATCTCACAATATAAATGGGTACTTAAGTGTACCATGATGGTAAAACTGGCTGTTCCTCCTAGAGTTGGGAATGTTAGATTGGAAGGTTACATGTAGTTAAAGCAGAGAAAACTAACCACTCTCTTATTCATAAGAGTACATTCTGGTTAAAATCTGGTTCAATTTTTCATTTCTGTGTTTGATCTGGGTTATCTCCATGTTCTTGTTTTATAGTGTAATGTCTAATGTACAAAAAAAAACCCAAAAAAAACAAAAAAAAAACAACAACAACAACAAAAAAAAAAACAAACAACCAAAAAAAAAAAAAAAAAAAAAAAAAAAAAAAAAAGGAAAACATGACCATTACCTAAATTAAGCAAGGCAGCTTTAGAGTCCCAATGTTTTTGCTAATCTAATTGTTGACACTATTAGTACTGGAATTTGAAGACCAAGAACCACCAGCTAAAGCCATTCGATTCAATCTGTGTCCAACTGTAGAAGCTTAATTATTTTGACAAAACTTGCCTCAATCAAACTGAGATTCTTTCCTTCTTTCTTTCTTTCTTCTTTCTTTCTTTCTTTCTTTCTTTCTTTCTTTCTTTCTTTCTTTCTTTCTTTCTTTCTTTCTTTCTTTCTTTCCTTTTCTATTCTTTTTTTCTTTTTGTGTTTTTTGAGACAGGGTTTCTCTGTATATCCTTGGCTGTCCTGGAACTGAATCTGTAGACTAGGCTGGCCTTGAATTCAGAAATCTGCCTGCCTCTGCTTCAAAAGTGCTGCCTGGGATTTAAGGCATGCACCACATCTGCTGGGATGATTATTTCTACATGTAAATGTTAAAAGAGTTGGGAAATGCATACCTGTTGGTTAGATAACCAAGTCTCACATAGACACGTGAGCTTCATTTATACCTCAAGATTTCTTTCCACAAACTCAAGGCAGGAGTTGTGTTTTGGGGAAGTAAACAAGAGTCTACAAAGAATTGCCCCTGGGCTGATGGCATGGTTGAGCAGTTAAGAGCACTGACTGCTCTTCCAGAAGTCCTGAGTTCAATTCCCAGCAACCACAACCTTCTCTAATGGGGATCCAATGCCTTCTCCTAGTGTATCTGAAGACAATGACAGTACACTAACATATATAAAAAATAAATAAATCTTTAAAAAAAGAATTTACCTTGTGTTCAACTTGAGGGTAGCAGGATTGCTTTAGACTTGACCTGATAAGCCGGGCATGGTGGCACACACCTGTAATCCCAGCACTTGGGAGGCAGAGGCAGGCAGATTTCTGAGTTCCAGGCCAGACTGGCCTACAGAGTGAGTTCCAGGACAGCTAAGGCTACACAGAGAAATCCTGTCTCGGAAAAAAAAAGAAAGAAATGACCTGATATATTTTTGAAAATCTACTGGATTAGATTCATTCAATTGGGAAGAACCACACTAAATGTTGGTGAGATCATTCCTCCAGCCCATGGGTTGAGGGCTCCAATGAGGAAAAAGGGGGAAGGGGAGCTGAGGAGCAAGCTTTCCTTTGCTCTTTGCTTCCTGATTTTGGAAGTCAGGAGAGCAGCTGCCTTGAGCTCCCGCCACCATTTCTTCTTCACCATGATATTCTTGAAGTAGAAGACAGCATAAATTCTTATTCTTTTAGGCATTTTGTAGCAGAAAAAGAGAAGTGAGTGATATTTCCCATGAAGATTCAGGGGATGGGGAAGTGGAATCTGAATAAGAAAGTAAAAGTCAGATAGCAAACAAAGCTATTCAGGAGAGAAGTCATGAAATAGTGTGCATTTTCTTGGATAGACAACAAAGGAAAGAGCTATTTACTCACATGCCTGCAGTGAAAGGAGCAGATGGACTTGGATCATTCCTCCATATGGTATTTTTTCTCTATAACATTGGAGAGGAATGTCTCTGGCCTTTGAAAACTACCAATGTGGTATGAAGTCTATAGGAGGAATGTAGATGGTAGATCTAGAATGGTGTCACATCAATCAATATGTAGGGAAAAGTTGTTGGGCAAACAAAATAAGTCTGTATTTATTGCCACAATCAGAATTTAACCACAAGTTGAATCACATTTTGTCTAGTCTCTTGCTCCTCTCTGGTAATAATAATAATTCTACTTTTCACCCCTCAGAAAAATGGAGTCAGACATTTTGCAAACCCCCCAGGAAATACTCAACTGTTTCATTTGCCAGAGCATCTTTATGGATCCAGTCTTCTTAAGGTGTGGCCATACCTTCTGCAAGGCCTGTCTTATCCTTTCTTCAGAAGATGTTGGAATCACTGAGCTCTGCCCTATATGTAGGCAACCATCCAATTGGACATTCAGAAATAGCATCACTATCTGTTACCTGGTATCTGCTGTGAGAAAAAACAGGCTCATGAAGTATTTGCATTCTCAGGATCAAAAGTGCATGATCCACAAGGAGAGAAAGACAACATTCTCTGGTGAGAGCAGGGTCCTCCTCTGTCAATTGTGTTCTGACACCCAGAATCACAGAGGTCAGAGACACTGCATCATTGAAGTGCACGTTTGTATGCAAATGGTAAGTGATATTTCTAAAAAAAAAAAAATGAGAGCTTGAGAGAGGGAGGCTTAGCAGACTATGTGGAGAGGCTTGTCCTGATTTTGAGGAATACACTGTGCTCCAAACTTTGCCAGTTTTTAAACAAAGAATGAGGAATGACGATAAAATACAAACATTCCGTGACAGGTGCAGAAGTATAAATGCCATTTCTAGTTTCATGATTCATTATGTTCATGTCATTGAAAAGTATAATCATAAATTTACATCTTTAAAAACTGCTTTAAAAACTGACATGAGACGAAAATCCCAAAAGTACATAGGAATGAGGTGGTTAGAAGCATCTGGGGATCCCAATCGGATGCTAATTATCCAGACAATCATCAATTTCAGTCCATCACTTTTCTTGAGCACAGGGTGGTTGTGTATTGTAATTCTATAGTCTGAAATCTAAAGTTCCATAGTTATTAAAATAAAATAGAAACAGCACTGTGATTTTTCTTCTACCCTCCATAAATTAATTGTGTTCAGTGCTAGAGTTTGTCATCAGGTAAATTACATTATTTATGTAAGGATGATATTCATTTATTTACTTATATAATTATTTACTTTTATTTATTTATTACAGATGAAACTTGAAAATAAAATGGCATCTTTATTGAAGAAGATCCAAGAACAGCAGGAGACTCTAAATGCAGAGAGGAGAACAATCTTTCAGTGGTTGGTGGGTATGAGAGTGATGTGTAAAGTCAACCAGATGCAGATATCTTGCAAAGTTGGTCATTCACAATTTGAGGGTCATACATGTGAAGTGATGCTAGGAAATTCTTTTATGTTAACCTTAAATTCTTAAAGGCAAAATCCAATTTTGAACACAGAGAGAAAGGCCTGGCCGTGTGGCCGAGAAGTTTGATATTACATCTTTTTTAAAAAGGGCAAAGTTTGATATTAATAGGCGATTTTCTGAGTGTTTAGCAGAGTACATCAGACTCTATGAACTCCACTTGGAATTTTGGTAACAATGTATGTACAAAGTTGCACTTTTTTTTCTTTTTTGGTTTTTGAGACAGGGTTTTTCTGTTTAGCCTTGGCAGTCCTGGAACTTACTCTGTAAACTAGGCTGCCCTCAAACTCACAAATCTGCCTGCTTTTGCCTCTGTTGCTTTTTCGAGTGAACATTGTATCAATCAAAACCTTTTTTCCCAGATATCTCAGAATCTCAATTAATAGATGAAAATGGTAAGGGAAAAAAGGATGGATTTGTTTGATTCCTCTAATAATAATGAAGAAATGTATAAAATCAAATGATTTACATTTTCTGAAAAGTGGGGTCAGTAAATCAGTGTGTGCATCACCCTGATGAGATCCTGTAGGTGAATTTAAACATAGAAGAACTCAGTGGAGAGGATCAAATCCTCTCCAGATGTGATCTAGGATGTCCCTTTTTCTTCAGCACTATGTGGCCCTACGGGGGGAAATGATCAGGTCAGAGTATAGCAAACTACATCCACCACTCGAAGAAGAAGAGAATCAATATATGGTGTGAATGAAAAATCAAAGCAACACTATTTTAGAGGAGTTCAAGAAAAGTGAAGCCATGATGGTCCACAAGAGGAGTCAACTAATAGAAATGTATCAGAAGCTGAGGGCGATGTCTCAGAAGCCATATGAGGTGCTGCTGCTGCAGGTAAGTATCATTCTATCTTCAATGTTTGCCTTGTCTCCTAATGAGATTGTTTCCATTCTAGGGAAACTGGGTGGGCCTAAGTCAGCTGAGAGCCAGTGATTGGTTGAGACCCCAGTGGGTGGGCAAGCTCTCATTGCCTCAGGTCTTCATGACTATAAAAGACGAAGCCATTAGGTTCCCTGCTCATAGGAAGAGATAGTCCTAAGGGGGAAGCTTCTCTCTGTGGCTAGATTGTCTCCTCACAGGTCTCCATTCCACTGGTGTTGGGTAAGTCCTATCTCTATTCACAGCTTTTGGAAATGTGTTCCTGTGAGGAAATGAGTCGTGGTAATAGTTGACAAGATTCAATCATTCTACAAAGGATTAGAAAATGCTGGTCAATCTTTGGCGTTAATGTGTGAGTTTCATTTCAGATTAATTTGTGTTCGTTTGTGACAAATATGGCATTCAGATGTGGTTACTATTGGGCAGGAACCAGAGAAGAGAGCAGGGAATGGCTTTGAAACTGTAGAAAGACTTTATCAGCTTCCAGACATGGACTCTGGGTGTTGAGGATCCCAGGGTAGCACTGAGCTATTCTCAAGAGAACTTCATTTGGGAGTAAATCTCTCTCTACATGGGGCACAGAGGACCCAAAGCAAAGGCAGGATGTCTATCCAGTGTGTAATAGTTTCTTTCAATGTCTAAAAATTTATTTTTACCCCGGTGGAAAACCCTGGTTTTTGTTTTTGTTTTTTTGTTTTTGTTTTTGTTTTTGTTTTTTGAGACAGGGATTCTTTGTGTAGCCATACCTGTCCTGGAATTTACTCTGTTGACCAGGCTGGCCTCAAACTCAGAAATCCTCCTCCCTTTGCTTCCCAAGTGCTGGGATTAAAGGCATGTGCCACCACTGCCGGGCAGACTAGAACCCTAAAATTCCATACCAGCAATGTATTTTTTTTGTTGTTGTTGTTTTTTGAGACAGTGTTTCTCTGTGTATCCCTGGCTATCTTGGAACTCACTCTGTAGACCAGGCTGGCCTCGTACTGAGAAATCTGCCTCCTTCTGCTTCGCAAGTGCAGGGATTAAAGGCATGCACCACCACTACCTGGCTAAACACTGTAAGATGTAGAACAGGCTGGCCTCGAACTCTGAAATCAACTACGCCAGCATCCCAAGTGCTGGGATTAAAGGTGTGTGCCACCACTGCCTTGCAAGAAGAAACTCTCTCTCTCTCTTTTTATTTTTGGATTTGGTTTTATTTTCGCGATTTGGTTTCTCTGTATAGCTCTGACTGTCCTGGAAATCACTCTGTAGACCAGGCTGGCTTGGAACTCAGAAATCTGCCTGCCTCTGCCTCCCAAGTGCTGAGATCAAAGGCGTGTTCTACCAATGCCCAGCTAAACAAAGTAAGATGCTTTTTGTTTGTTTTTTTTGTTTTTTTTTGGCAGAGGGGGGGTTGTTGTCGTTGTTGTTTGTTTTTTGATATTGGGTTTCTCTGTGTAACCCTGGCTGTCATGAACTCACTCTGTAGACCTGGCAGGCCTCAACTCAAAAATCAACTGCTTCAGCACCACAGTGCTGGTAATAAAGGTGTGTGCCACCACTGCCTGGCTGGATAGAACTCTTAAGGTCCATACCAGTAATGAATATTTTTAGTTTTTTTTTTTTTTTTTTTACTTTAGGTTTAGGTTTTTATTTTCAGGTTTTGAGGTGGTGGGAGAAAGACAAAGCCTGTCCAGCAAGAGCACAGACATGTTCTCGATGTCTCAGTTCTCTGACGCTCTGCCACATGCTCCCAGTTAGCCTTGGAAATTCTAAAACATTCTCATAGATTCTATGCACAGTTGGTATTGTATCATTCTTTCTTCAATGTTTGCCATGTCTCCTAATGAGATTGTTTCCATTCTAGGGAAACTGGGTGGGCCTAAGTCAGCTGAGAGCCCGTGATTGGTTGAAACCCCAGTGGGTGGGCAAGATCTCATTGTCTCAGGTCTTCATGACTATAAAAGACGAAGCCATTAGGTTCCCTGCTCATAGGAAGAGATAGTCCTAAGGGGGAAGCTTCTCTCTGTGGCTAGATTGTCTCCTCACAGGTCTCCATCCCACTGGTGTTGGGTTAGTCCTATCTCTATTCACAGCTTTTGGAAATTTGTTCTTGTGAGGAAATGACTCGTGGTAATAGTTGATAAGATTCAATCATTCTACAAAGCATTAGAAAATGCTGGTCAATCTTTGGCGTTAATGTGTGAGTTTCATTTCACATTAATTTCTGTTCCTTTTTGACAAATATGGCATTCAGATGTGGTTACTATTGGGCAGGAACCAGAGAAGAGAGCAGGGAATGGGTTTGAAACTGTAGAAAGACTTTATCAGCTTCCAGACATGACCATGGGTGTTGAGGATCCCAGGGTAGCACTGAGCTCTTCTCAATAGAACTTCTTTTGGGGGTAAATCTCTCTCTATTTGGAGCACAGCGGACCCAAAGCAAAGGCAGGATGTCTATCCAGTGTGTAATAATTTCTTTCAATGTCTGATAATTTATTTTTACTCCACTGTAAAACCCTGTTTGTTTGTTTTTTTCCCTGTTTTTTTTTCTTTTTTTTTTTTTTTGGTTTGTGTTTGTTTTGGTTTTTGAGACAGGGATTCTCTGTGTAGCCATACCTATCCTGTAATTTACTCTGTTGACCAGCTGGCCTCAAACTCAGAAATCCTCCTCCTTCTGCCTCCCAAGTGCTGGGATTAAAGACATGTGCCAACACTGCCTGGCGGACTAGAACCCTATAAGTTTATACCAGGAATGTATTTTTTGTTGTTGTTTTTTGAGACAGTGTTTATCTGTGTAGCCCTGGCTATCTTGGAACTCTCTCTGTAGACCAGGCTGGCCACGAACTGAGAAATTCACCTCCCTCTGCTTCCCAAGTGCTGGGATTAAAGGCATGTGCCACCAATCCCCGGCTAAACACAGTAAGATGTAGAGCAGGCTGGCCTCGAACTCTGAAATTACCTGCCCCAGCAACCCAAGTGCTGGATTTAAAGGTGTGTGCCACCACACCCTTGCAAGAAAAATCTCTCTCTCTCTCTCTCTCTCTCTCTCTCTCTCTCTCTCTCTCTCTCTCTCTCTCTCTCTCCCTCTCTCTCTCTCTCTCTCTCTCTCTCTCTCTCTCTCTCTCTCTCTCTCTCCCTCTCTCTTTTTGGATTTGTTTCCCGCCCCCCCCCCCAGATTTGGTTTCTCTGTATAGCTCTGTCTGTCCTGGAAATCTCTCTGTAGACAAGGGTCGCTTGTAACTCAGAAACTGCCTGCCTATACCTCCCAAGTGCTGAGATCAAAGGCAAGTTCCACCAATGCCCAGCTAAACAAAGTAAGATTTTTTGTTTGTTTTTTTTTGGGGGGGGTGTTTTGTTGTCGTTTTTGTTTGTTTTTGGAGATAGGGTTTCTCTGTGTAACCCTGGCTGTCATGGAACTCACTCTGTAGACCTGGCTGGCAACGAACTCAGAAATCAACTGCCTCAGCACCACAAGTGCTGGGAATAAAGGTGTGTGCCACCACTGCCTGGCTGGATAGAACTCTTAAGGTCCATACCAGTAATGACTATGTTTAATGCATGCCTAAACTTTAGCTATTGATTGAGAGGTTTGTAGCCATGATAGCCAGGCTATTGTTGGACCCCACCCTTATGGGAGGGCAAATCAGCAGACAAGGTCCTGGGGATCTTTTCAGCTACTGAGCATGATCAGTGAGAGTGGAGATGGGGCAGAGGGCTGCCTAGTTTGGATTTACTTGAGGACAGACCAACCTGGCTTCTGGCAGAGAAATCATCCCTTGGATCTTCTCTGGCCTAGGAGTGATTAGAAACAGAGAGCAGCTTTTGTATCCCGGATGAGTAACCTTGTGAAGGTCAGGTAGTAGATCCTGCCAGTTCTTTTAGAATGATCAATCTTTCTGAGGTCCTCCCTCAGCCTGGATAAAATGGATCAGGTCTTCTCTGTGGGCTGAGAGACTTGGCCTGGGCCCCAATAGTTCCAGTTACACTAAGGACTGCAGTACCCATGGACCTAATGTCATCTCCCCTCATGTGACATGCATAGATGAGCACGAGCAGATTGTCACCAGGCAAGAGAGTAGCAGGGTCCATGACAGTTGTCTAGGAGGTTGGCCAGGTCCTGGGTCCCACTGGCACTAGACAGTCAGAATTCTGTTGCTCTCAGGAGGAGGCCTCAGCTGCATTGTGGGGTGTTGTGATCCAGATCAGCTGCTGTTTGTTTTTAGTTTTTCCATTAGACTAGGGAGAGCCAACCCTAGGAGAGCTAAGAACATAAAGAGGTAAAACCTCTTTATGTAGCATTGGTCTGGTTGGAGGCTCAGTGCTCCCCAGCCCCACCTCCTTTTTGCATATGGAAGGCATGTTACTCCCACAACACTGCCACACAGAGGCTGCCATACTCTGACACAGATGTAAAGACTCACAGCTGTCTTTAGTCTAAGCAGCTGGGATGACAAGGCTGGCAGAAGTCCTCCTCTGAGACAGCCTCCTATTTCCCGCCCTCACCTGGAAGCCAAGACAGGTCACCTCTGCTGGACAAATACCCGCCAGCATTACCTGCCTGTTGGAACCCAAAGTCAGTAATTCCTGAGGAACTTTTAATTTGGTTTCAGAGACTAGGAGGCAATGATTTAAATAGTTTGAGAACAGGTCCTGAGAAATCTCTGATGATTTTTGCCCATGTGGATAAGAATCTTTGTCATATGAACCACCTATGATTGTCCCTTGGGTAGATGACTCTCTACTTAAAAGACAAAGGGCGCTGAGCCTCCCCAATCAACCCACAGTGACCAATGGAGTCCAAGGATGAGTGGGAATCAAGGGAGTGCTCCAGGAGTGGGATGGTGCTGTGCTCCCAGTGCTCCTGTAGTGGCACTGGGATTCTGCTCCATAGAAACTCAGTTTTTCAAGGTGAAAAGCGCTGACCAGTAAGAGGATGCCCTGGGAAATCAAAACATCAACCAAGAAAGAAGGCTTCTTCTTTCTTACATTTTCTTGCCTTTTCTGTTGATTGTAGAGCTTAGAAGGGTCTTGCTATATATACAGTGTTCTACTCAGAGAAGCCATTCTCCTGAATTCAAATTTATCTTAAAAATGTTATCTTGTCCACCAGGAAACCTAAACCATAGAACAAAGAGAAGAAGGCATAAAAGACGAGTTTAAGGACAGATCAGACAGTGAAGAAAATACAACAGGAAGTCAGGAAAACTCAGAGAGAGAGAGAGAGAGAGAGAGAGAGAGAGAGAGAAAGAGAAAGAAGTCTCAGAAAACATAAACACCCAGGGCAGCCAGGACCCCAGGCTGAGCTCCTGCATTGCTGTGGCCATGACAAACCTGAGCAGGATATGTCCCAGAACCCAGGCTGTACCATCATGACCTTCCGCCCAAACATGGCAGAATTCTCAAACTTCAGCAAATACATCACCTACATGGAGTCCCAAGGCGCACACCGAGCTGGACTGGCCAAGGTCATCCCACCCAAGGAGTGGAAAGGCAGTGGAAAGTCCTGTGAGGATGTCATGGATATGTCAATTCCTGCTCCTCTGCAGCAAGTGGTCTCAGGGCAGGCAGGTGTGTTCACCCAATTCCATAAGAAGAGGAAAGGCATGAGTGTGGGTGAGTATCGTGAGCTGGCCACCAGCAAAAAATACCAGACGCCGCCACACCTGGATTTTGATGATTTGGAGAGAAAATACTGGAAGAATCGTCTGTTTGGGTCACCAATTTATGGTGCTGATGTCAGCGGCTCCCTGTTTGATGAGAACACTCAACACTGGAACGTGGGCCACCTGGGGAGCCTTTTGGATGTGTTGAAGCAGGACCATGGCACAGTGATTGAGGGAGTCAACACGCCCTACCTATACTTTGGCATGTGGAAGACCACCTTTGCGTGGCACACGGAGGACATGGACCTGTACAGTATCAACTACCTGCACTTTGGGCAGCCCAAGACTTGGTATGCTGTGCCCCCTGAGCATGGCAGGCGCCTGGAGCTCCTGGCCAGGCAACTCTTCCCTGGCAGCTCCAAGGGCTGCCAGGCCTTCCTGAGACACAAGGTGGCGCTCATCTCCCCCACCGTGCTCAAGGAGAATGGCATCCCATTTGGCCGCATCACCCAGCAGGCTGGGGAGTTCATGGTCACCTTTCCCTATGGCTACCACTCGGGCTTCAACCATGGCTTCAACTGTGCAGAGGCCATCAATTTTGCCACCCCGAGGTGGATTGACTATGGCAAGGTGGCACGTCAGTGCAGCTGTGGGGAGGCCAGGGTGAGCTTCTCCATGGATGCCTTTGAGGGGCTCCTGCAGCCTGAGAGCTATGAGCTGTGGAAACAGCAAGGGGATCCTCAAGGAAAGGACCAGCTGGAGCTCACCTCCTGTCCCAGGCAGGAGCTGACACTTGGGACCTACACACTGGATCAGGGGAAGCCCACTTCCACCTGGAGGCATTCCCATTTGGGACCCCTCAGGAGTCGCGTGAGCAGGGGCGACAACAGCTGTCCTTATTACAAGGAGGTGCACCCAGAGTCCCTGTGCCTTTCCCCATCCAAGCTTTTGTATCCTGGATCTACTCCACAAGGGACAACATTCTCCAAACTCACTTCTGGAGCCTCCGGGATCCCTTTTGATTCTGCTGATGCTATCGGTCCCAGGGAACCACTCACAGGTATGGAGAATCTTGCAGAGGAGCCCCCAGGTCTCCCAGCCACTCCTGGTGGTGGAGTAGAAGTATCATCATGCAGGATCACCTCCAAGGTCTGAGGCCATCAGACTCTACTTCGGATGATGCATCTGAGTGTCCTCTTGGATTGGGCAGGGTCTCCTTCAGAATTTATGGCGACCTGCAGGATCTTGTGCCATTGTATGAAGAGAAAGCTTCCAGATTCTTTATCTTCTAACAGTGTCCTGCTGTTGGCCAAACAGGGACTTCCCTACACTCAGAAGGAAATGCTTGGCCTGAGGATGCTGAGGATACTGATACTTCCTCCTGCACTGCCCACTGACCCTCCATTGATTTCAGTGTCCCGCAATAGCATGCCAGAGTGAGAAACCAAGCAGGTCTCAGGCTCTCAGCATAGCCCTCGATGCACCTGCAAGTCTGACTAGATTCACCCAGAGAGCATTGTCTTCAGAACATCAGTAAGGACCTTCAAGAGACCCAGATGTGTTCATTGACTTTGACTTCTACCTCCTAGGAGGAGGGAGGAAGGAGGGACAGAGAGCCTGCAGGCTGCTCCCTTCTGTTCTGTCCTGGCATTTGGTTGTAATGCTGCTCTCATTTCTCATAAACTCAGTGGGACTATAGATTAGACAGGGTGGGAGGTTTACAGTAGGTTGTGGGTGGGGACATTCGACATGTGAGGACATGAGTAACCTGCTGTTCACACTAGGGTAACCGGGTTCTTAAGGACAGGCATTTACTCCACACTTATTTCAATCTCTGGCTCTGTAACTAGGCCCATGAAATAAATATTTTAGTTTGCTAACTAAAGTGTGGTTAATACATTACTATGTATTTGGGTTCTACGATGTTGGGTAGAGGGTATGTCTCCTAAGGCATGGGGCTTTTGTTTGGTTTTGTTTTGTTTTTTTAGATTTTTTTTTTGAGACACGTTTTCTCTGTATAGCCCTGTCTGTCTCCTAATGCATGTAGTCTCCAGGATGTCCCTGTATTAGTCTGAATGGGGCAGAGACTCCATGTGTCCCTGTTAGTCAGCTCTCCCCACACTCCATAACTCTTCTGTAATGGTTTCTCTTTATAGCCATGGCTCTCCTGGAATTCAATCTGTAGACCATGCTGGCCTCCAACTCAGAAATCTGCCTGCCTCTGTCTCCCAAATGCTCAGAGTAAAGGCATGCACCAGCACCACCCGGCCAGCCTGCTCTTTATAGAACCCAAGAATACCATTCCAGAGATGGTACCACCCACAAGGAGCACTCCCCTCTTGATCCCTATAGTGAGAACATGACCCACAGAAGGATCTCCTGGAGGCACTTCCCAACTGAAACTCCTTTCTCTGTCATAACTCCAGCCTCTGTCAAATAGACACATAAAACCTGCCAGTACAATTGACCCCTTGACAACTTGACCCAGAAATACATCACTATTAAGCCTCAATCCTTCCTTATTTATCCCCCAGATCTACATATGTTTCATTGTCCCACAGTCTTTACATATTAAAATTTCAATGCCTTTAAAATGTCCAATATCATTTCAAATTAAAAGTCTCTTGAAACTACAAAGTTCTCTTAAGTGTGGGCTTCACTAAAATACTTTCTTCCATCAAGAGGGAAAACTGTCAGAGTACAGTCACAATCAAAAGCAAAACTCAAAGTCCAAAGGTTCATTGTCTGGGATCCAACTCAGGAACTTTTGGGCTTCTACAAGGGCTTGGGTCACTTCTCCAGCTCTGCCTTTTCTAACACACACCTTGTCTTCTAGGCTCCAGCTGTCTGTACTCCACTGCTGCTGCTGTTCTTGGTGGTCATTGCATGGCACAGGCATCTACAAAACACTGCTGTCTTCTGCTGTAACTACGCTTCACCAATAGCCTGGCAGAGGCTCTTTTTCATGGTGACAAGCCTCAACTCTTTGCATGACTCCTTCAGTCTTGGGCCTTCAATTGCATCTGAGGTTGCACCTTCAACAATGGCCTTCCACAGCCTCACACAGTGCAGGCCCTTAACTGTTCTTCATGACCACTTCATGCCTTCAAAACCAGGACCACCTGGGTGAATCTTCCAAAGTACCAAGTCTAGCCACAGCACAAAATACAACCGTGGCTCTCTCAGGAACCCAGCCTCTGTGCTCTCAGAAAACACTTCCCAAAGTTTTCACCTCAGTGATGCTGGTCTCTTCTTAATCACCACTAATTTCTTAGCCCCTGTTAACCAGCATCAATATTCACAGTAACACAAAGGATTGCTTTAGTGGTTCTGTTATCTTGTTAGTCACAGCTGATTCTTCAGCCACAGGTAATCAAAACCACAGAATCTTCACAATCAAAACCTGCACCTGATAAGAGACTTTAATCTTCCCTCTGAAGTGTCACAAGCCAGTCCACCATATTCTGCACTGTTCTTAACATTATCTTCCAAGCCCCTACAAAACTTTCCACTGAGCTCTTAACATCCTATTGCCTCTTTTAGCTCATAGTTCCAAGCCCTCCCTCTATCCTCCCCAAAACATGGTAAAGTTGTCACAGGAACACCCCACTACACTGGTACCAATTTGTCTTAGGGTTTCTAGTCCTGTACAAACATCATGACCAAGAAGCAAATTGAGGAGGAAAGTGTTTATTGAGCTTACACTTCCACACTGCTGTTCACCACTAAAGGAAGTCAGGACTGGAACTCAAGCAGGTCAGGAAGCAGGAACTGGTGCAGAGGCCATGGAAAAATGTATCTTACTAGCTTGATTCCCCTGGCTTGCTCAGCCTGCTCTCTTATAGAACCCAAGACTACCAGCCCAGAGAGGGTACCACCCACAAGGGGCCCTCACCCTTTCATCACTAATTGAGAAAATGCCCCACAGATGGATCTCAATGAAGCCCTTCCCCCAACAGAATTTCCTTTCTCTGTGATAAGTCCAGTGTGTGTTTAGTAGACACACAAAACCAGCCAGTATACAAGCCAATAAATTTCTTTCAAAAATAATTTATAATGAATATATTATATCTCAAATACTGCAACTTAGGATTGACAAATTAAAGACACTTAATGATTTTTAAAAATAATTGGGAAATATTAACTGGAGAAGACCTTATTTAAAAATTACCACAGGACAATTGCTTAATTTGTTTGAAATTCTTAAAGGAAATCCTGATCCTAAGTCTAAAATACAGCTTGCTAAAGAAGCTTTAAAACAATCAGAATGGATAAAGCAAATGATACAAGATGCTAAAGTAAATCAAACAAATTATTTAAAAACTTGCTCGCTTATTATTCTTAAAACACCTTACACCCTACTGCATGTTTATGACAAGAAGTTTTATGGGAATGAATATATCTCTCTCATAGTCAAGTGAAAATGGTACCTTCTTATCCTGTTATGTGTAGTCAGTTAATTATTAAAGTGAGGTTAGGATACAGGTAACTATTTGTCAAAGAAACTCATGAAGTTTGTATTCCCTATAATAAGGAACAATAGGGGTATTTAGGTCAAACTTCAGATGATTGGGGAAATGCATTAGCTCATTATATGGAACAAATCAAATGTCATGTACCTCAACACCCTGAATTAAAGCTTGTAGAAGGAACAGGAATAATCTTTCCTTCTATACTAGCATCGGAATCTACTTCTGAAGCCCTCTTACTATTTACAGATGTGTCATCCATGGAATTTAAGCCATCTATATGAAAGATAAACCTGTGGTTATTCAAAAGGCAAAAGAAATTTCTGCACATCAGGAGAAAATTATTGCAGTTATTACTGCCCTTGAACATATACTTGAAGAGGTCAACCTTTATACAAGTTCAAATTATGTAGTTTGATTATTTTCTGATATAGAGACAGCTCTTATATCTGGAAATTCCAAAATTATATCACTCTTGCTTCTGTTGCAAAAGATAATTCAATCAAGAAAAAGGAAAATTTATAGAACATATCAGAACACATACTGGCCTCCCATGTCCAGTGGCTTAAGGAAATTCTATGGCAGATTTATTAACAAAAGAACCCTTGATTGCCCTTATGGTTGAACAAGCTTTAGAAAGTCATGCTTTTCATTATCAGATTGCACTGGTTTTGAGAAGGATGTTCAGCAGGGCAGTGGTGGCTCAAGAGTTTAATCACAGTACTTGCTAGGCAGAGGTAGGTGGATTTCTGAGTTTGAGGCCAGCCTGGTCTGCATAGTGAGTTCCACGACAACCAGGGCTATATAGAGAAAACCTCTCTTGAAACAACAAAAGACAGAGAGAGAGAGCAAGACAGAGAGAGACAGAGATACAGACACACACACACACACACACAGTCACACACAGACACACACGCACATACACACACACACACACACACACACACACAAACACACACACACAGAGTACAGGATGTTCAATTTGACATGAAAACAGCCTAGGCCATTTGTGAAGGACTGTGAACATTGTCCTGATGTATAGCAACCATTAAAAATGGGAGTTAATCCAAAGGGCCTTAAGGTTCGAGTTTCATGACAAATGGACATAACAAGACAAATGGACGTAACTCAATTCCCAGAATATGGAAAGTTGGCCTACGTATGTGTTACTGTAGAAACCTACTCTCATGTGCTTATGGCCACTGCAAGAACCGTGGAGGCTGAGAAACATGTCATTCAACACCTTATTACATGCTCCTCCTCCTCCTCAGGTAAGCCAAAAAGAATTAAAACTGATAATGCTCCAACTTACACTTCTCAAGCTTTGGCAAAGTTTGCAGTCAACTGAGTATACAATATACAATGGGAATTCCATATAACCCCAAGGACAGGCTATCATAGAAAGGACTCATCAAAGTCTTAAGGTTCAACATCAAAGATTAAAATCTAGTAGTCTTTCTATTTGTCTCATCAATATTATGTTTGTTTTGTGGTTCTTTGTTTTTTTTGTTTTATTATTTTTTTTTTTGAGACAGGTTTTCCCTGTGTAGCCCTGGCTGTCCTGGAACTAACTCTTTTGACCAGGCTGGCTTCGAACTCAGAAATGCTCCTGCCTCTGTGTCCCAGAGTGCTGGTATTACGGGTGTGTGACACCAGTGCCCAGCCTTTTTTTGTTTTTTGAGACAGGGTTTCTCTGTGTAGCCTTGGCTGTCCTGGAACTCACTGTGAAAATCAGGCTGGCCTCAAACTCAAAAATCAGCCTGCCTCTGCCTCCCAAGTGCTGGGATTAAAGGCGTGTGCCACTATCACCCTTCTTCACCTCATCTATTATTAAGCTATGCTTTATTTACCATTAATCACCTTAATACAGATGATAAAGGTTTTTCTCTTATACAAAATCATTGGGCTCTCAGTACAGCAGACTGTTACAATTTTAATAATGAGGCTAGAGTTTTTCAGAGGCACCTGGATTTCAAGGACCCTCATTCCAGGGACCCCATTCCTGGCTGGGCTAGTCTCAGCAGGATCCTCATTTGCCAGTCTCCATGGAGCCCCTGAGAGATCGTGGCTTCTTCTCCCATTACTGGGGATGCTTCCCATTCCCAAGACTTTTGCATTTCTCCAGACTTCCAGCCACCTGAGGGGTTCCTGTGTTTGCCTGCAAAAGGGGTGCGTCTCCTCTTAGGGAAGGTGAATCTTATGTGGAGACCCCTCCCAAAAGTATCCCCATTCCCACAGGGAAACCATTTTGGGGCAGGTTGTTTCTCTGATCCCTGAGTGAGGCAGTTCTACTTGTGAAAATACCTGTTACAGTCCTACCTGTGGCGGTTTGTTTACAGACTTTGTTGGGCTGTGGAAGGGTTGAGGAGCAGCACCTGGATCCTCTAGTTCACATCCCTGATTTAAAGAAGGGCTCTCAATGGACTGCCCTGCCGGGAAACATCCTGACAGTGTTTCTCTGGGAGCACATAAGGTCACCATGCCTCTGGAATGATCATCCAGGATGATTATCTGGTTGTTTGTCTGTTAGTTTTGTGTGAATTAGACAATATTTTATTTTTTATTTGACATATTTTTTATTTGCATTTCACATGATTTCACCTTTCCTGGCTCCCCACTCCCTGAAAGTCCCATAAGCTCTCTTCCCTCCCCCAGTTCCACCATCCACCCCTTCCCACATCCCTGTTATGGTATTGCCCTACACTGCTGCACTGAGCCTTTCCAGAATCATGGGCCACTCCTCTGTTCTTTTTGGACATCATTTGATATGTGGATTATGTCTTGGGAATTGCAAGTTTCTAGGCTAATATCTACTTATCAGTGAGCGCATACCATGTTTGATTTTTGGAGACTGGGTTACCTCATTTAGGATGATGTTCTCCTGCCCCATCCATTTGTATAAGACTTTCATGAATTCATTGTTTCTAATGGTTGAATAGTAATCAATTGTGTATATATACCACATTTTTGTGTTCATTCTTCCATGGAGGGAGATCTGGGTTCTTTCCAGCTTCTGGGTATTATAAATAGGACTGCTATGAATATAGTGGAGCATGTATCCTTAATACATGCTGGGGAATCCTCTGGGTTTATACCCAGGTGTGATATAGTAGGGTCCTCCGGAAGTGACATGCTCAGTTTCCTGAGGAAAAGTGAGACTGATTTCCAGATTGGTTGTACCAACTTGCAACCCCACCAGTAGTGGAGGAGTGTTCCTCTTTCTCAACATCCTTGCCAACACCTGCTGTCTCCTGAGATTTTAATTTTATCCATTCTGACTGGTGTGAGGTGAAATCTCAGGGTTGTTTTGATTTGCATTTCCCTAATGATTAATGATGTTCAACCCTTTTTAAGATGCTTCTTAGGCATCTGAAGTTCTTCAGGTGAAAATTCTTTGTTTAGCTCTGTAACCCATTTCTTAATAGGGTTATTTGTTTCCCTGGAGTCTAACTTCTTGTGTTCTTTGTATATATTGGATATTAGCCCTCTTTCAGGTGTAGGGTTGTTAAAGATCTTTTCCCAATTTGTTGGCTGCTGATTTGCCTTTTGATGGTGTCCTTTGCCTTACAGAAACTTTGTAATTTTATGAGGTCCCATCTGTCAATTCTTGATCTTAGAGCATAAGCTATTGGTGTTCTGTTCAGGATCTGCCACCCTCCCCCGTGTCCTTAAGGGTTTTCCCCAGTTTCTTTTCGAATAGTTTCAGTGTGCCTGGCTTTATGTGGAGGTCCTTGATCCACTTGGAGTTGGGCTCTGTACAAGGAGATAAGAATGGATCAATTCACATTCTTCTGCATGCTGACCTCCAGTTGAGCCAGCACCATTTGTTGAAAAGGCTATCTTTTTTCCCACTGGATGTTTTCAGCTTCTTTGTCAAAGATCAAGTGGCCATAGGTGTGTGGGTTCATTTCTACATCTTCAATCCTATTCCATTGATCCACCTGCCTGTCACTGTACCAATACCATGCAGTTTTTAACACTATTGCTCTGTAGTACTGCTTGAGGTCTGGGATACTGATTCCCCCAGAAGTTCTTTGACTGTTGAGAATAGTTTTAGCTACCCTGTTTTTTTTTTTTTTTTTTTTTTTTTGTTATTCCTGATGAATTTGAAAATTGCTCTTTCTAACTCTATGAAGAACTGAGTTGAGATTTTGATGGGTATTCCATTGAATCTGTATATTGCTTTTGGCAAGATGGCTATTTTAACTATATAAATGGTGCCAATCCATGAGTGTTGCAGATTTTTCCATTTTCTGAGGTCTTCTTCCATTTCCTTCTTCAGAGACTTGAACTTCTTGTCATACAGATCTTTCACTTGTTTGGTAAGGGTCACCCCAAGATACCTTACACTGTTTGTGGCTATTGTGAAGTGTGTCGTTTCCCTAATTTCTTTCTCAGCCTGCTTATCCTTTGAGTGTAGTAAGGGTACTGATTTGCTTGAGATGATGATGTTATAACCTGCCACTCTGCTGAAGTTGTTTATCAGCTATAGGCGTTCTGTGGTGGAGTTTTTGGATCACTTAAGTATACTATCATATCATCTGCAAATAGTGATAATTTGACTTCTTCCTTTCCTATTTATATCCCTTTGACCTCTTTATGTTGTCTAATTGCTCTAGCTAGTAGCTCCAGTACAATTTGGAAAAGATAGACTCTCCTATTGTGACATTCAGTGTCCCTGTGTCCACTCCTGTAGACTTCCACACCCACTGGATGCCCCAGTATTCTCCTCTTGTGTCTGTGACTCCTAGCCAGGGCCTGTTGCCATGTTACCTCCCCTATTGGAGGACCCAGGATAATTTACCTCAGCTTTTGGTTGTTCACTCCCATTGTCAATTGGACCAACCTTGGGTGATGTTGATATCCTGGGCTGGCTTCATTGTTAATGTCCATGGGGCCTTTGCATCTGTTACCCTGGATTCCTTAAAACTGTGTCACATTCCCAAGGCAACCAAAGATCTAATGTCACTAACCCATCTGACACACCCTGTGCATTGCTGCATGGCAGATTCTGGAAGTTTTCATTGTTTAGTCAACTGTGATCAACAGAAACCACATAATCTATGATCTTTAATATTCTGTTTCCTTAAATGTATGTATGAAAGGTCTGAGTCAAAATTTTGGAGCCTCATTTGAAATTAGAAATTTTGGTGTGTGGACTGCCCAATAGGCAAGAGTATTTAGCACGATTGCAGAGAACATACATTCAAGTCTCATTAATCCCACAAAGCATGATAGATGGCTTGTGATGAACATGCACTAGAGGGCATGCCCAGGAAACACACACACACACACACACAAACAGAGAGACAGAGAGTGATGGAGAGAGACAGAGAGAGACAGAGAGAAAAAGAGAGAAACCAAGAGAGAGAGAGAGAGAGTGAGAGAGAGAGAGAGAGAGAGAGAGAGAGAGAGAGAGAGCCTGAGAGGCAGAGAGGAACAGAGATAGACATAGGCATACAAAACACACCAAACAAAAGCATGGTGACATACAGATCTCAGACATCAGGCCAGCCTGGAGCCTGGTCTGTAAAATGAGTTCAAAGACCAGGTGGTGTGGTGGCAAACACCTGTAATCCCAGCACTTGGGAGGCAGAGGCTGGCAGATTTCTGAATTCGAGGCCAGATTGGTCTACAGAGTGCCTGGACAGCCAGGACTACACAGAGAATCTCTGTCTGGAAAAACCAGAGAGAGAGAGAGAGAGAGAGAGAGAGAGAGAGAGAAAGAGAGAGAGAGAGAGACTGAGAGACTGAGAGGAACAGACATAGACAGAGGCATACAAAACAAACCAACCAAAGGCATGGTGACATACAGATCTCAGACATCAGGCCAACCTGGAGCCTGGTCTGTAAAATGAGGTCAAAGACCAGGCGGTGTGGTGGCCAACACCTGTAATCCCAGCACTTGGGAGGCAGAGGCAGGCAGATTTCTGTGTTCAAGGCCAGGTTCATCTACAGAGTGCCCAGATAGCTAGGACTACACAGAGAAACCCTGTCTCGAAAAACCAGACAGAGAGAGAGAGAGAGAGAGAGAGAGAGAGAGAGAGAGAGAGAGAGAGAAAGAGTTGATCCCTATAATCCTGACTTTCTGGGAACTGGATCTGTCCACCAGTCTTTTCTCAAATTCATCGATCCCCCTGGCTCTGCCTCCAGAGTGGGATACAGTGCATACAACCCAATGCCCAGCAAAAATCTTTCTCATTCCTTTGTTTTGTGCTACTTTTTGGTTAAAACGTTTAGTTGTTCAGAACTTGGGGCCCCTGCTGTTCTCTTGTCTATTTCAGGTTTAGAGGTGGTGGGAGAAAGACAAAGTCTGTCCAGCAAGAGCACAGACATGTTCTGGATGTCTCAGTTCTCTGACGCTCTGCCACATGCTCCCAGTTAGCCTTAGAAATTCTAAAACATTCTCATAGATTCTATGCACAGTTGGTATTGTATCATTCTATCTTCAATGTTTGCCATGTCTCCTAATGAGATTGTTTCCATTCTAGGGAAACTGGGTGGGCCTAAGTCAGCTGAGAGCCGGTGATTGGTTGAGACCCCAGTGGGTGGGCAAGCTCTCATTGCCTCAGGTCTTCATGACTACCAAAGACGAAGCCATTAGGTTCCCTGCTCCTAGGAAGAGATAGTTCTAAGGGGGAAGCTTCTCTCTGTGGCTAGATTGTCTCCTCACAGGTCTCCATTCCACTGGTGTTGGGTAAGTCCTATCTCTATTCACAGCTTTTGGAAATGTGTTCCTGTGAGGAAATGAGTCCTGGTAATAGTTGATAAGATTCAATCATTCTACAAAGGATTAGAAAATGCTGGTCAATCTTTGTCGTTAATGTGTGAGTTTCATTTCAGATTAATTTGTGTTCATTTCTGACAAATATGGCATTCAGATGTGGTTACTATTGGGCAGGAACCAGAGAAGAGAGCAGGGAATGGCTTTGAAACTGTAGAAAGACTTTATCAGCTTCCAGACATGGACTCTGGGTGTTGAGGATCCCAGGGTAGCACTGAGCTATTCTCAAGAGAACTTCATTTGGGAGTAAATCTCTCTCTACATGGGGCACAGAGGACCCAAAGCAAAGGCAGGATGTCTATCCAGTGTGTAATAGTTTCTTTCAATGTCTAATAATTTATTTTTACCCCGGTGGAAAACCCTGGTTTTTGTTTTTGTTTTTTTTTGTTTTTGTTTTTGTTTTTGTTTTTTGAGACAGGGATTCTTTGTGTAGCCATATCTGTCCTGGAATTTACTCTGTTGACCAGGCTGGCCTCAAACTCAGAAATCCTCCTCCCTTTGCTTCCCAAGTGCTGGGATTAAAGGCATGTGCCACCACTGCCGGGCAGACTAGAACCCTAAAATTCCATACCAGCAATGTATTTTTTTTGTTGTTGTTGTTTTTTGAGAAAGTGTTTCTCTGTGTAGCCCTGGCTATCTTGGAACTCACTCTGTAGACCAGGCTGGCCTCGTACTGAGAAATCTGCCTCCTTCTGCTTCGCAAGTGCAGGGATTAAAGGCATGCACCACCACTGCCTGGCTAAACACTGTAAGATGTAGAGCAGGCTGGCCTCGAACTCTGAAATCAACTACGCCAGCATCCCAAGTGCTGGGATTAAAGGTGTGTGCCACCACTGCCTTGCAAGAAAAATCTCTCTCTCTCTCTCGTTTTATTTTTGGATTTGGTTTTATTTTCGCAATTTGGTTTCTCTGTATAGCTCTGACTGTCCTGGAAATCACTCTGTAGACCAGGCTGACTTGGAACTCAGAAATCTGCCTGCCTCAACCTCCCAAGTGCTGAGATCAAAGGCGTGTTCTACCAATGCCCAGCTAAACAAAGTAAGATGCTTTTTGTTTGTTTTTTTTGTTTATTTTTGGCGGCGGGTGGGGGGCGGTTGTTGTCATTGTTGTTTGTTTTTTGAGATAGGGTTTCTCTGTGTAACCCTGGCTGTCATGGAACTCACTCTGTAGACCTGGCAGGCCTCAACTCAAAAATCAACTGCTTCAGCACCACAAGTGCTGGTAATAAAGGTGTGTGCCACCACTGCCTGGCTGGATAGAACTCTTAAAGTCCATACCAGTAATGAATATTTTTAGGTTTTTTTATTTTAGGTTTAGGTTTTTATTTTCAGGTTTCGAGGTGGTGGGAGAAAGACAAAGCCTGTCCAGCAAGAGCACAGACATGTTCTGGATGTCTCAGTTCTCTGACGCTCTGCCATATGCTCCCAGTTAGCCTTGGAAATTCTAAAACATTCTCATAGATTCTATGCACAGTTGGTATTGTATCATTCTATCCTCAATGTTTGCCATGTCTCCTAATGAGATTGTTTCCATTCTAGGGAAACTGGGTGGGCCTAAGTCAGCTGGGAGCCGGTGATTGGTTGAGACCCCAGTGGGTGGGCAAGCTCACATTGCCTCAGGTCTTCATGACTATAAAAGATGAAGCCATTAGGTTCCCTGCTCATAGGAAGAGATAGTCCTAAGGGGGAAGCTTCTCTCTGTGGCTAGATTGTCTCCTCACAGGTCTCCATTCCACTGGTGTTGGGTAAGTCCTATCTCTATTCACAGCTTTTGGAAATGTGTTCCTGTGAGGAAATGAGTCCTGGTAATAGTTGATAAGATTCAATCATTCTACAAAGAATTAGAAAATGCTGGTCAATCTTTGTGTCTCGTTAATTTGTGTTCGTTTCTGACAAATATGGCATTCAGATGTGGTTACTATTGGGCAGGAACCAGAGAAGAGAGCAGGGAATGGCTTTGAAACTGTAGAAAGACTTTATCAGCTTCCAGACATGGACTCTGGGTGTTGAGGATCCCAGGGTAGCACTGAGCTATTCTCAAGAGAACTTCATTTGGGAGCAAATCTCTCTCTACATGGGGCACAGAGGACCCAAAGCAAAGGCAGGATGTCTATCCAGTGTGTAATAGTTTCTTTCAATGTCTAATAATTTATTTTTACCCCGGTGGAAAACCCTGGTTTTTGTTTTTGTTTTTTTGTTTTTGTTTTTGTTTTTGTTTTTTGAGACAGGGATTCTTTGTGTAGCCATATCTGTCCTGGAATTTACTCTGTTGACCAGGCTGGCCTCAAACTCAGAAATCCTCCTCCCTTTGCTTCCCAAGTGCTGGGATTAAAGGCATGTGCCACCACTGCTGGGCAGACGAGAACCCTAAAATTCCATACCAGCAATGTCTTTTGTTGTTGTTGTTGTTTTTTGAGACAGTGTTTCTCTGTGTATCCCTGGCTATCTTGGAACTCACTCTGTAGACCAGGCTGGCCTGGTACTGAGAAATCTGCCTCCTTCTGCTTCGCAAGTGCTGGGATTAAAGGCATGCACCACCACTGCCTGGCTAAACACAGTAAGATGTAGAGCAGGCTGGCCTCGAACTCTGAAATCAACTATGCCAGCATCCCAAGTGCTGGGATTAAAGGTGTGTGCCACCACTGCCTTGCAAGAAAAATCTCTCTCTCTCTCTTTTTATTTTTGGATTTGGTTTTATTTTCGAGATTTGGTTTCTCTGTATAGCTTTGACTGTCCTGGAAATCACTCTGTAGACCAGGCTGGCTTGGAACTCAGAAATCTGCCTGCCTCTGCTTCCCAAGTGCTGAGATCAAAGGCGTGTTCTACCAATGCCCAGCTAAACAAAGTAAGATGCTTTTTGTTTGTTTTTCTTTTTTTTTTTTTTGTTTTTTTTTTTGGCAGCGGGAGGGGGGGGTTGTTGTCGTTGTTGTTTGTTTTTTGAGATAGGGTTTCTCTGTGTAACCCTGGCTGTCATGAACTCACTCTGTAGACCTGGCAGGCCTCAACTCAAAAATCAACTGCTTCAGCACCACAAGTGCTGGTAATAAAGGTGTGTGCCACCACTGCCTGGCTGGATAGAACACTTAAGGTCCATACCAGTAATGAATATTTTTAGTTTTTTTTTTTTTTTTTTTACTTTAGGTTTAGGTTTTTATTTTCAGGTTTCGAGGTGGTGGGAGAAAGACAAAGCCTGTCCAGCAAGAGCACAGACATGTTCTGGATATCTCAGTTCTCTGACGCTCTGCCACATGCTCCCAGTTAGCCTTGGAAATTCTAAAACATTCTCATAGTTTCTATGCACAGTTGGTATTGTATCATTCTTTTTTCCATGTTTGCCATGTCTCCTAATGAGATTGTTTCCATTCTAGGGAAACTGGGTGGGCCTAAGTCAGCTGAGAGCCGGTAATTGGTTGAGACCCCAGTGGGTGGACAAGATCTCATTGTCTCAGGTCTTCATGACTATAAAAGACGAAGCCATTAGGTTCCCTGCTCATAGGAAGAGATAGTGCTAAGGGGGAAGCTTCTCTCTGTGGCTAGATTGTCTCCTCACAGGTCTCCATCCCACTGGTGTTGGGTAAGTCCTATCTCTATTCACAGCTTTTGGAAATTTGTTCTTGTGAGGAAATGACTCGTGGTAATATTTGATAAGTTTCAATCATTCTACAAAGCATTAGAAAATGCTGGTCAATCTTTGGCGTTAATGTGTGAGTTTCATTTCACATTAATTTCTGTTCCTTTTTGACAAATATGGCATTCAGATGTGGTTACTATTGGGCAGGAACCAGAGAAGAGAGCAGGGAATGGGTTTGAAACTGTAGAAAGATTTTATCAGCTTCCAGACATGACCATGGGTGTTGGGGATCCCAGGGTAGCACTGAGCTCTTCTCAATAGAACTTCTTTTGGGGGTAAATCTCAATCTGTTTGGAGCACAGAGGACCCAAAGCAAAGGCAGGATGTCTATCCAGTGTGTAATAGTTTCTTTCAATGTCTGATAATTTATTTTTACTCCACTGTAAAACCCTGTTTTTTTTTTCCTGTTTTTTTTTTTTTTTGGTTTTTGTTTGTTTTGTTTTTTGAGACAGGGATTCTCTGTGTAGCCATACCTGTCCTGTAATTTACTCTGTTGACCAGGCTGGCCTCAAACTCAGAAATCCTCCTCCTTCTGCCTCCCAAGTGCTGGGATTAAAGACATGTGCCACCACTGCCTGGCAGACTAGAACCCTAAAAGTTTATACCAGGAATGTATTTTCTGTTGTTGTTTTTTGAGACAGTGTTTCTCTGTGTAGCCCTGGCTATCTTGGAACTCTCTCTGTAGACCAGGCTGGCCTCGTACTGAGAAATTCACCTCCCTCTGCTTCCCAAGTGCTGGGATTAAAGGCATGCGCCACCAATCCCCGGCTAAACACAGTAAGATGTAGAGCAGGCTGGCCTCGAACTCTGAAATTAACTGCCCCAGCAACCCAAGTGCTGGATTTAAAGGTGTGTGCCACCACACCCTTGCAAGAAAAATCAATCTCTCTCTCTCTCTCTCTCTCTCTCTCTCTCTCTCTCTCTCTCTCTCTCTCTCTCTCTCTCCCTCTCTCCCTCTCTCTCTTTTTTTGGATTTGTTTCCCCCCCCCTGAGATTTGGTTTCTCTGTATAGCTCTGTCTGTCCTGGAAATCTCTCTGTAGACCAGGGTCGCTTGTAACTCAGAAAATGCCTGCCTATGCCTCCCAAGTGCTGAGATCAAAGGCATGTTCCACCAATGCCCAGCTAAACAAAGTAAGATTTTTTTTGTTTGTTTTTTTTGGGGGGGGGTGTTTTGTTGTAGTTTTTGTTTGTTTTTTGAGATAGGGTTTCTCTGTGTAACCCTGGCTGTCATGGAACTCACTCTGTAGACCTGGCTGGCCACGAACTCAGAAATCAACTGCCTCAGCACCACAAGTGCTGGGAATAAAGGTGTGTGCCACCGCTGCCTGGCTGGATAGAACTCTTAAGGTCCATACCAGTAATGAATATGTTTAATGCATGCCTAAACTTTAGCTATTGATTGAGAGGTTTGTAGCCGGGATAGCCAGGCAATTGTTGGACCCCACCCTTATGGGAGGGCAAATCAGCAGACAAGGTCCTGGGGATCTTTTCAGCTACTGAGCATGATCAGTGAGAGTGGAGATGGGGCAGAGGGCTGCCTAGTTTGGATTTACTTGAGGACAGACCAACCTGGCTTCTGGCAGAGAAATCATCCCTTGGATCTTCTCTGGCCTAGGTGTGACTAGAAACAGAGAGCAGCTTTTGTATCCCGGAGGAGTAACCTTGTGAAGGTCAGGTAGTAGATCCTGCCAGTTCTTTTAGAATGATAATCTTTCTGAGGTCCTCCCTCAGCCTGGATAAAATGGATCAGGTCTTCTCTGTGGGCTGAGAGACTTGGCCTGGGCCCCAATAGTTCCAGTTACACTAAGGACTGCAGTACCCATGGACCTAATGTCATCTCCCCTCATGTGACATGCATAGATGAGCACGAGCAGATTGTCACCAGGCAAGAGAGTAGCAGGGTCCATGACAGTTGTCTAGGAGGTTGGCCAGGTCCTGGGTCCCACTGGCACTAGACAGTCAGAATTCTGTTGCTCTCAGGAGGAGGCCTCAGCTGCATTGTGGGGTGTTGTGATCCAGATCAGCTGCTGTTTGTTTTTAGTTTTTCCATTAGACTAGGGAGAGCCAACCCTAGGAGAGCTAAGAACATAAAGAGGTAAAACCTCTTTATGTAGCATTGGTCTGGTTGGAGGCTCAGTGCTCCCCAGCCCCACCTCCTGTTTGCATATGGAAGGCATGTTACTCCCACAACACTGCCACACAGAGGCTGCCATACTCTGACACAGATGTAAAGACTCACAGCTGTCTTTAGTCTAAGCAGCTGGGATGACAAGGCTGGCAGCAGTCCTCCTCTGAGACAGCCTCCTATTTCCCGCCCTCACCTGGAAGCCAAGACAGGTCACCTCTGCTGGACAAATACCCGCCAGCATTACCTGCCTGTTGGAACCCAAAGTCAGTAATTCCTGAGGAACTTTTAATTTGGTTTCAGAGACTAGGAGGCAATGATTTAAATAGTTTGAGAACAGGTCCTGAGAAATCTCTGATGATTTTTGCCCATGTGGATAAGAATCTTTGTCATATGAACCACCTATGATTGTCCCTTGGGTAGATGACTCTCTACTTAAAAGACAAAGGGCGCTGAGCCTCCCCAATCAACCCACAGTGACCAATGGAGTCCAAGGATGAGTGGGAATCAAGGGAGTGCTCCAGGAGTGGGATGGTGCTGTGCTCCCAGTGCTCCTGTAGTGGCACTGGGATTCTGCTCCATAGAAACTCAGTTTTTCAAGGTGAAAAGCGCTGACCAGTAAGAGGATGCCCTGGGAAATCAAAACATCAACCAAGAAAGAAGGCTTCTTCTTTCTTACATTTTCTTGCCTTTTCTGTTGATTGTAGAGCTTAGAAGGGTCTTGCTATATATACAGTGTTCTACTCAGAGAAGCCATTCTCCTGAATTCAAATTTATCTTAAAAATGTTATCTTGTCCACCAGGAAACCTAAACCATAGAACAAATAGAAGAAGGCATAAAAGACGAGTTTAAGGACAGATCAGACAGTGAAGAAAATACAACAGGAAGTAAGGAAAACTCAGAGAGAGAGAGAGAGAGAGAGAGAGAGAGAGAGAGAGAGAGAGAGAGAGAGAGAGAGAGAGAAAGAGAACGAAGTCTCAGAAAACATAAACACCCAGGGCAGCCAGGACCCCAGGCTGAGCTCCTGCATTGCTGTGGCCATGACAAACCCTGAGCAGGATATGTCCCAGAACCCAGGCTGTACCATCATGACCTTCCGCCCAAACATGGCAGAATTCTCAAACTTCAGCAAATACATCACCTACATGGAGTCCCAAGGCGCACACCGAGCTGGACTGGCCAAGGTCATCCCACCCAAGGAGTGGAAAGGCAGTGGAAAGTCCTGTGAGGATGTCATGGATATGTCAATTCCTGCTCCTCTGCAGCAAGTGGTCTCAGGGCAGGCAGGTGTGTTCACCCAATTCCATAAGAAGAGGAAAGGCATGAGTGTGGGTGAGTATCGTGAGCTGGCCACCAGCAAAAAATACCAGACGCCGCCACACCTGGATTTTGATGATTTGGAGAGAAAATACTGGAAGAATCGTCTGTTTGGGTCACCAATTTATGGTGCTGATGTCAGCGGCTCCCTGTTTGATGAGAACACTCAACACTGGAACGTGGGCCACCTGGGGAGCCTTTTGGATGTGTTGAAGCAGGACCATGGCACAGTGATTGAGGGAGTCAACACGCCCTACCTGTACTTTGGCATGTGGAAGACCACCTTTGCGTGGCACACGGAGGACATGGACCTGTACAGTATCAACTACCTGCACTTTGGGCAGCCCAAGACTTGGTATGCTGTGCCCCCTGAGCATGGCAGGCGCCTGGAGCTCCTGGCCAGGCAACTCTTCCCTGGCAGCTCCAAGGGCTGCCAGGCCTTCCTGAGACACAAGGTGGCGCTCATCTCCCCCACCGTGCTCAAGGAGAATGGCATCCCCTTTGGCCGCATCACCCAGCAGGCTGGGGAGTTCATGGTCACCTTTCCCTATGGCTACCACGCTGGCTTCAACCATGGCTTCAACTGTGCAGAGGCCATCAATTTTGCAACCCCGAGGTGGATTGACTATGGCAAGGTGGCACGTCAGTGCAGCTGTGGGGAGGCCAGGGTGAGCTTCTCCATGGATGCCTTTGAGGGGCTCCTGCAGCCTGAGAGCTATGAGCTGTGGAAACAGCAAGGGGATCCTCGAGGAAAGGACCAGCTGGAGCTCACCTCCTGTCCCAGGCAGGAGCTGACACTTGGGACCTACACACTGGATCAGGGGAAGCCCACTTCCATCTGGAGGCATTCCCATTTGGGACCCCTCAGGAGTCGCGTGAGCAGGGGCCACAACAGCTGTCCTTATTACAAGGAGGTGCACCCAGAGTCCCTGTGCCTTTCCCCATCCAAGCTTTTGTATCCTGGATCTACTCCACAAGGGACAACATTCTCCAAACTCACTTCTGGAGCCTCCGGGATCCCTTTTGATTCTGCTGATGCTATCGGTCCCAGGGAACCACTCAAGGTATGGAGAATCTTGCAGAGGAGCCCCCAGGTCTCCCAGCCACTCCTGGTGGTGGAGTAGAAGTATCATCATGCAGGATCACCTCCAAGGTCTGAGGCCATCAGACTCTACTTCGGATGATGCATCTGAGTGTCCTCTTGGATTGGGCAGGGTCTCCTTCAGAATTTATGGCGATCTGCAGGATCTTGTGCCATTGTATGAAGAGAAAGCTTCCAGATTCTTTATCTTCTAACAGTATCCTGCTGTTGGCCAAACTGGGACTTCCCTACACTCAGAAGGAAATGCTTGGCCTGAGGATGCTGAGGATACTGATACTTCCTCCTGCACTGCCCACTGACCCTCCATTGATTTCAGTGTCCCGCAATAGCATGCCAGAGTGAGAAACCAAGCAGGTCTCAGGCTCTCAGCATAGCCCTCGATGCACCTGCAAGTCTGACTAGATTCACCCAGAGAGCATTGTCTTCAGAACATCAGTAAGGACCTTCAAGAGACCCAGATAGGTTCATTGACTTTGACTTCTACCTCCTAGGAGGAGGGAGGAAGGAGGGACAGAGAGCCTGCAGGCTGCTCCCTTCTGTTCTGTCCTGGCATTTGGTTGTAATGCTGCTCTCATTTCTCATAAACTCAGTGGGACTATAGATTAGACAGGGTGGGAGGTTTACAGTAGGTTGTGGGTGGGGACATTCGACATGTGAGGACATGAGTAACCTGCTGTGCACACTAGGGTAACCGGGTTCTTAAGGACAGGCATTTACTCCACACTTATTTCAATCTCCGGCTCTTTAACTAGGCCCATGAAATAAATATTTTAGTTTGCTAACTAAAGTGTGGTTAATACATTACTATGTATTTGGGTTCTACGATGTTGGGTAGAGGGTATGTCTCCTAAGGCATGGGGCTTTTGTTTTGTTTTGTTTTGTTTTTTTAGATTTGTTTTTTTGAGACACGTTTTCTCTGTATAGCCCTGTCTGTCTCCTAATGCATGTAGTCTCCAGGATGTCCCTGTATTAGTCTGAATGGGGCAGAGACTCCATGTGTCCCTGTTAGTCAGCTCTCCCCACACTCCATAACTCTTCTGTAATGGTTTCTCTTTATAGCCATGGCTCTCCTGGAATTCAATCTGTAGACCATGCTGGCCTCCAACTCAGAAATCTGCCTGCCTCTGTCTCCCAAATGCTCAGAGTAAAGGCATGCACCAGCACCACCCGGCCAGCCTGCTCTTTATAGAACCCAAGAATACCATTCCAGAGATGCTACCACCCACAAGGAGCCCTCCCCTCTTGATCCCTATAGTGAGAAAATGACCCACAGACGGATCTCCTGGAGGCACTTCCCAACTGAAACTCCTTTCTCTGTCATAACTCCAGCCTCTGTCAAATAGACACATAAAACCTGCCAGTACAATTGACCCCTTGACAACTTGACCCAGAAATACATCACTATTAAGCCTCAATCCTTCCTTATTTATCCCCCAGATCTACATATGTTTCATTGTCCCACAGTCTTTACATATTAAAATTTCAATGCCTTTAAAATGTCCAATATCATTTCAAATTAAAAGTCTCTTGAAACTACAAAGTTCTCTTAAGTGTGGGCTTCACTAAAATACTTTCTTCCATCAAGAGGGAAAACTGTCAGAGTACAGTCACAATCAAAAGTAAAACTCAAAGTCCAAAGGTTCATTGTCTGGCATCCAACTCAGGAACTTTTGGGCTTCTACAAGGGCTTGGGTCACTTCTCCAGCTCTGCCTTTTCTAACACACACCTTGTCTTCTAGGCTCCAGCTGTCTGTACTCCACTGCTGCTGCTGTTCTTGGTGGTCATTGCATGGAACAGGCATCTACAAACACTGCTGTCTTCTGCTGTAACTATGCTTCACCAATAGCCTGGCATAGGCTCTTTTTCATGGTGACAAGCCTCAACTCTTTGCATGACTCCTTCAGTCTTGGGCCTTCAATTGCATCTGAGGTTGCACCTTCAACAATGGCCTTCCACAGCCTCACACAGTGCAGGGCCTTAACTGTTCTTCATGACCACTTCATGCCTTCAAAACCAGGACCACCTGGGTGAATCTTCCAAAGTACCAAGTCTAGCCACAGCGCAAAATACAACCGTGGCTCTCTCAGGAACCCAGCCTCTGTGCTCTCAGAAAACACTTCCCAAAGTTTTCACCTCAGTGATGCTGGTCTCTTCTTAATCACCACTAATTTCTTAGCCCCCGTTAACCAGCATCAATATTCACAGTAACACAAAGGATTGCTTTAGTGGTTCTGTTATCTTGTTAGTCACAGCTGATTCTTCAGCCACAGGTAATCAAAACCACAGAATCTTCACAATCAAAACCTGCACCTGATAAGAGACTTTAATCTTCCCTCTGAAGTGTCACAAGCCAGTCCACCATATTCTGCACTGTTCTTAACATTATCTTCCAAGCCCCTACAAAACTTTCCACTGAGCTCTTAACATCCTATTGCCTCTTTTAGCTCATAGTTCCAAGCCCTCCCTCTATCCTCCCCAAACCATGGTAAAGTTGTCACAGGAACACCCCACTACACTGGTACCAATTTGTCTTAGGGTTTCTAGTCCTGTACAAACATCATGACCAAGAAGCAAATTGAGGAGGAAAGTGTTTATTGAGCTTACACTTCCACACTGCTGTTCACCACTAAAGGAAGTCAGGACTGGAACTCAAGCAGGTCAGGAAGCAGGAACTGGTGCAGAGGCCATGGAAAAATGTATCTTACTAGCTTGATTCCCCTGGCTTGCTCAGCCTGCTCTCTTATAGAACCCAAGACTACCAGCCCAGAGAGGGTACCACCCACAAGGGGCCCTCACCCTTTCATCACTAATTGAGAAAATGCCCCACAGATGGATCTCAATGAAGCCCTTCCCCCAACAGAATCTCCTTTCTCTGTGATAAGTCCAGTGTGTGTTTAGTAGACACACAAAACCAGCCAGTATACAAGCCAATAAATTTCTTTCAAAAATAATTTATAATGAATATATTATATCTCAAATACTGCAACTTAGGATTGACAAATTAAAGACACTTAATGATTTTTAAAAATAATTGGGAAATATTAACTGGTGAAGACCTTATTTAAAAATTACCACAGGACAATTGCTTAATTTGTTTGAAATTCTTAAAGGAAATCCTGATCCTAAGACTAAAATACAGCTTGGTAAAGAAGCTTTAAAACAATCAGAATGGATAAAGCAAATGATACAAGATGCTAAAGTAAATCAAACAAATTATTTAAAAACTTGCTCGCTTTTTATTCTTAAAACACCTTACACCCTACCTCATGTTTATGGCAAGAAGTTTTATGGGAATGAATATATCTCTCTCATAGTCAAGTGAAAATGATACCTTCTTATCATGTTATGTGTAGTCAGTTAATTATTAAAGTGAGGTTAGGATACAGGTAACTATTTGTCAAAGAAACTCATGAAGTTTGTATTCCATATAATAAGGAACAATTGGGGTATTTAGGTCAAACTGCAGATGATTGGGGAAATGCATTAGCTCATTATATGGAACAAATCAAATGTCATGTACCTCAACACCCTGAATTAAAGCTTGTAGAAGGAACAGGAATAATCTTTCCTTCTATACTAGCATCGGAACCTACTTCTGAAGTCCTCTTACTATTTACAGATGTGTCATCCATGGAATTTAAGCCATCTATATGAAAGATAAACCTGTGGTTATTCAAAAGGCAAAAGAAATTTCTGCACATCAGGAGAAAATTATTGCAGTTATTACTGCCCTTGAACATATACTTGAAGAGGTCAACCTTTATACAAGTTCAAATTATGTAGTTTGATTATTTTCTGATATAGAGACAGCTCTTATATCTGGAAATTCCAAAATTATATCACTCTTGCTTCTGTTGCAAAAGATAATTCAATCAAGAAAAAGGAAAATTTATAGAACATATCAGAACTCATACTGGCCTGCCATGTCCAGTGGCTTAAGGAAATTCTATGGCAGATTTATTAACAAAAGAACCCTTGATTGCCCTTATGGTTGAACAAGCTTTAGAAAGTCATGCTTTTCATTATCAGATTGCACTGGTTTTGAGAAGGATGTTCAGCAGGGCAGTGGTGGCTCAAGAGTTTAATCACAGTACTTGCTAGGCAGAGGTAGGTGGATTTCTGAGTTTGAGGCCAGCCTGGTCTGCATAGTGAGTTCCACGACAACCAGGGCTATATAGAGAAAACCTCTCTTGAAACAACAAAAGACAGAGAGAGAGAGCAAGACAGAGAGAGACAGAGATAAAGACACACACACACACACACACACACACACAAACACACACACACAGAGTATAGGATGTTCAATTTGACATGAAAACAGCCTAGGCCATTTGTGAAGGACTGTGAACATTGTCCTGATGTATAGCAACCATTAAAAATGTGAGTTAATCCAAAGGGCCTTAAGGTTCGAGTTTCATGACAAATGGACATAACAAGACAAATGGACGTAACTCAATTCCCAGAATATGGAAAGTTGGCCTACGTATGTGTTACTGTAGATACCTACTCTCATGTGCTTATGGCCACTGCAAGAACCGTGGAGGCTGAGAAACATGTCATTCAACACCTTATTACATGCTCCTCCTCCTCCTCAGGTAAGCCAAAAAGAATTAAAACTGATAATGCTCCAACTTACACTTCTCAAGCTTTGGCAAGTTTGCAGTCAACTGAGTATACAATATACAATGGGAATTCCATATAACCCCCAAGGACAGGCTATCATAGAAAGGACTCATCAAAATCTTAAGGTTCAACATCAAAGATTAAAATCTAGTAGTCTTTCTATTTGTCTCATTAATATTTTGTTTGTTTTGTGGTTCTTTGTTTTTTTTTTGTTTTTTTGAGACAGGTTTTCCCTGTGTAGCCCTGGCTGTCCTGGAACTAACTCTTTTGACCAGGCTGGCTTCGAACTCAGAAATGCTCCTGCCTCTGTGTCCCAGAGTGCTGGTATTATGGGTGTGTGACACCAATGCCCAGCCTTTTTTTGTTTTTTGAGACAGGGTTTCTCTGTGTAGCCTTGGCTGTCCTGGAACTCACTGTGAAAATCAGGCTGGCCTCAAACTCAAAAATCAGCCTGCCTCTGCCTCCCAAGTGCTGGGATTAAAGGCGTGTGCCACTATCACCCTCTTCACCTCATCTATTATTAAGCTATGCTTTATTTACCATTAATCACCTTAATACAGATGATAAAGGTTTTTCTCTTATACAAAATCATTGGGCTCTCAGTACAGCAGACTGTTACAATTTTAATAATGAGGCTAGAGTTTTCAGAGGCACCTGGATTTCAAGGACCCTCATTCCAGGGACCCCATTCCTGGCTGGGCTAGTCTCAGCAGGACCCTCATTTGCCAGTCTCCATGGAGCCCCTGAGAGACCCTGGCTTCTTCTCCCATTACTGGGGATGCTTCCCATTCCCAAGACTTTTGCATTTCTCCAGACTTCCAGCCACCTGAGGGGTTCCTGTGTTTGCCTGCAAAAGGGGTGCGTCTCCTCTTAGGGAAGGTGAATCTTATGTGGAGACCCCTCCCAAAAGTATCCCCATTCCCACAGGGAAACCATTTTGGGGCAGGTTGTTTCTCTGATCCCTGAGTGAGGCAGTTCTACTTGTGAAAATACATGTTACAGTCCTACCTGTGGCGGTTTGTTTACAGACTTTGTTGGGCTGTGGAAGGGTTGAGGAGCAGCACCTGGATCCTCTAGTTCACATCCCTGATTTAAAGAAGGACTCTCAATGGACTGCCCTGCCGGGAAACATCCTGACAGTGTTTCTCTGGGAGCACATAAGGTCACCATGCCTCTGGAATGATCATCCAGGATGATTATCTGGTTGTTTGTCTGTTAGTTTTGTTTGAATTAGACAATATTTTATTTTTTATTTGATATATTTTTTATTTGCATTTCACATGATTTCACCTTTCCTGGCTCCCCACTCCCTGAAAGTCCCATAAGCTCTCTTCCCTCCCCCAGTTCCACCATCCACCCCTTCCCACATCCCTGTTATGGTATTGCCCTACACTGCTGCACTGAGCCTTTCCAGAATCAGGGGCCACTCCTCTGTTCTTTTTGGACATCATTTGATATGTGGATTATGTCTTGGGAATTGCAAGTTTCTAGGCTAATATCTACTTATCAGTGAGCGCATACCATGATTGATTTTTGGAGACTGGGTTACCTCATTTAGGATGATGTTCTCCTGCCCCATCCATTTGTATAAGACTTTCATGAATTCATTGTTTCTAATGGTTGAATAGTACTCAATTGTGTATATATACCACATTTTTTGTGTTCATTCTTCCATGGAGGGAGATCTGGGTTCTTTCCAGCTTCTGGGTATTATAAATAGGACTGCTATGAATATAGTGGAGCATGTATCCTTAATACATGCTGGGGAATCCTCTGGGTTTATACCCAGGTGTGATATAGTAGGGTCCTCCGGAAGTGACATGCTCAGTTTCCTGAGGAAAAGTGAGACTGATTTCCAGATTGGTTGTACCAACTTGCAACCCCACCAGTAGTGGAAGAGTGTTCCTCTTTCTCAACATCCTTGCCAACACCTGCTGTGTCCTGAGATTTTAATTTTATCCCTTCTGAATGGTGTGAGGTGAAATCTCAGGGTTGTTTTGATTTGCATTTTCCTAATGATTAATGATGTTCAACCCTTTTTAAGATGCTTCTTAGGCATCTGAAGTTCTTCAGGTGAAAATTCTTTGTTTAGCTCTGTAACCCATTTCTTAATAGGGTTATTTGTTTCCCTGGAGTCTAACTTCTTGTGTTCTTTTATATATTGGATATTAGCCCTCTTTCAGATGTAGGGTTGTTAAAGATCTTTTCCCAATTTGTTGGCTGCTGATTTGCCTTTTGATGGTGTCCTTTGCCTTACAGAAACTTTGTAATTTTATGAGGTCCCATCTGTCAATTCTTGATCTTAGAGCATAAGCTATTGGTGTTCTGTTCAGGATCTGCCACCCCCCCCCCCATGTCCTCAAGGGTTTTCCCCAGTTTCTTTTCGAATAGTTTCAGTGTGCCTGGCTTTATGTGGAGGTCCTTGATCCACTTGGAGTTGGGCTCTGTACAAGGAGATAAGAATGGATCAATTCACATTCTTCTGCATGCTGACCTCCAGTTGAGCCAGCACCATTTGTTGAAAAGGCTATCTTTTTTCCCACTGGATGTTTTCAGCTTCTTTGTCAAAGATCAAGTGGCCATAGGTGTGTGGGTTCATTTCTACATCTTCAATCCTATTCCATTGATCCACCTGCCTGTCACTGTACCAATACCATGCAGTTTTTAACACTATTGCTCTGTAGTACTGCTTGAGGTCTGGGATACTGATTCCCCCAGAAGTTCTTTGACTGTTGAGAATAGTTTTAGCTACCCTGTTTTTTTTTTTTTTTTTTTTTTTGTTATTCCTGATGAATTTGAAAATTGCTCTTTCTAACTCTATGAAGAACTGAGTTGAGATTTTGATGGGTATTCCATTGAATCTGTATATTGCTTTTGGCAAGATGGCTATTTTAACTATATAAATGGTGCCAATCCATGAGTGTGGCAGATTTTTCCATTTTCTGAGGTCTTCTTCCATTTCCTTCTTCAGAGACTTGAACTTCTTGTCATACAGATCTTTCACTTGTTTGGTAAGGGTCACCCCAAGATACCTTACACTGTTTGTGGCTATTGTGAAGTGTGTCGTTTCCCTAATTTCTTTCTCAGCCTGCTTATCCTTTGAGTGTAGTAAGGGTACTGATTTGCTTGAGATGATGATGTTATAACCTGCCACTCTGCTGAAGTTGTTTATCAGCTATAGGAGTTCTGTGGTGGAGTTTTTTGGATCACTTAGGTATACTATCATATCATCTGCAAATAGTGATAGTTTGACTTCTTCCTTTCCTATTTATATCCCTTTGACCTCTTTATGTTGTCTAATTGCTCTAGCTAGTAGCTCCAGTACAATTTGGAAAAGATAGACTCTCCTATTGTGACATTCAGTGTCCCTGTGTCCACTCCTGTAGACTTCCACACCCACTGGATGCCCCAGTATTCTCTTCTTGTGTCTGTGACTCCTAGCCAGGGCCTGTTGCCATGTTACCTCCCCTATTGGAGGACCCAGGATAATTTACCTCAGCTTTTGGTTGTTCACTCCCATTGTCAATTGGACCAACCTTGGGTGATGTTGATATCCTGGGCTGGCTTCATTGTTAATGTCCATGGGGCCTTTGCATCTGTTACCCTGGATTCCTTAAAACTGTGTCACATTCCCAAGGCAACCAAAGATCTAACGTCACTAACCCATCTGACACACCCTGTGCATTGCTGCATGGCAGATTCTGGAAGTTTTCATTGTTTAGTCAACTGTGATCAACAGAAACCACAAAGTCTATGATCTTTAATATTCTGTTTCCTTAAATGTATGTATGAAAGGTCTGAGTCAAAATTTTGGAGCCTCATTTGAAATTAGAAATTTTGGTGTGTGGACTGCCCAATAGGCAAGAGTATTTAGCACGATTGCAGAGAACATACATTCAAGTCTCATTAATCCCACAAACCATGATAGATGGCTTGTGATGAACATGGACTAGAGGGCATGCCCAGGAAACACACACACACACACACACACACACAGAGAGAGACAGAGAGAGATGGAGAGAGACAGAGAGAGACAGAGAGAAAAAGAGAGAAACCAAGAGAGAGAGAGAGAGAGAGAGAGAGAGAGAGAGAGAGAGAGAGAGAGAGAGAGAGGCAGAGAGGAACAGAGATAGACATAGGCATACAAAACAAACCAACCAAAAGCATGGTGACATACAGATCTCAGACATCAGGCCAGCCTGGAGCCTGGTCTGTAAAATGAGTTCAAAGACCAGGTGGTGTGGTGGCAAACACCTGTAATCCCAACACTTGGGAGGCAGAGGCAGGCAGATTTCTGAGTTCGAGGCCAGATTGCTCTACAGAGTGCCTGGACAGCCAGGACTACACAGAGAAACTCTGTCTGGAAAAACCAGAGAGAGAGAGAGAGAAAGAAAGAGAGAGAGAGAGAGAGAGGAGAGAGAGAGAGAGAGAGAGAGAGAGAGAGAGAGAGAGAGAGAGAGAGAGACTGAGAGACTGAGAGGAACAGACATAGACAGAGGCATACAAAACAAACCAACCAAAGGCATGGTGACATACAGATCTCAGACATCTAGCCAGCCTGGAGCCTGGTCTGTAAAATGAGGTCAAAGACCAGGCGGTGTGGAGGCCAACACCTGTAATCCCAGCACTTGGGGGGCAGAGGCGGGCAGATTTCTGAGTTCAAGGCCAGCTTCGTCTACAGAGTGCCCAGATACCTAGGACTACACAGAGAAACCCTGTCTCGAAAAACCAGACAGAGAGAGAGAGAGAGAGAGAGAGAGAGAGAGAGAGAAAGAAAGAGAAAGAGAGAAAAATTTGATCCTTGTAATCCTGACTTTCCAGGAACTGGATCTGTCCACCAGTCTTTTCTCAAATTCATCGATCCCCCTGGCTCTGCCTCCAGAGTGGGATACAGTGCATACAACCCAATGCCCAGCAAAAATCTTTCTCATTCCTTTGTTTTGTGCTACTTTTTGGTTAAAACGTTTAGTTGTTCAGATCTTGGGGCCCCTGCTGTTCTCTTGTCTATTTTAGGTTTAGAGGTGGTGGGAGAAAGACAAAGCCTGTCCAGCAAGAGCACAGACATGTTCTGGATGATAAGATTCCATCATTCTACAAAGGAGTAGAAAATGCTGGTCAATCTTTGGCGTTAATGTGTGAGTTTCATTTCAGATTAATTTGTGTTTGTTTCTGACAAATATGGCATTCAGATGTGGTTACTATTGAGCAGGAACCAGAGAAGAGAGCAGGGAATGGCTTTGAAACTCTAGAAAGACTTTATCAGCTTCCAGACATGGACTCTGGGTGTTGAGGATCCCAGGGTAGCACTGAGCTATCCTCAAGAGTAAATCATTTGGGAGTAAATCTCTCTCTACATGGGGCACAGAGGACCCAAAGCAAAGGCAGGATGTCTATCCAGTGTGTAATAGTTTCTTTCAATGTCTAATAATTTATTTTTACCCCGGTGGAAAACCCTGGTTTTTGTTTTTGTTTTTTTGTTTTTGTTTTTGTTTTTTGAGACAGGGATTCTTTGTGTAGCCATACCTGTCCTGGAATTTACTCTGTTGACCAGGCTGGCCTCAAACTCAGAAATCCTCCTCTCTTTGCTTCCCAAGTGCTGGGATTAAAGGCATGTGCCACCACTGCCAGGCAGACTAGAACCCTAAAATTCCATACCAGCAATGTATTATTTTTGTTGTTGTTTTTTGAGACAGTGTTCCTCTGTGTAGCCCTGGCTATCTTGGAATTCACTCTGCAGACCAGGCTGGCCTCATACTGAGAAATCTGCCTCCTTCTGCTTCCCAAGTGCAGGGATTATAGGCATGCACCACCACTGCCCGGCTAAACACTGTAAGATGTAGAGCAGGCTGGCCTCGAACTCTGAAATCAACTACGCCAGCATCCCAAGTGCTGGGATTAAAGGTGTGTGCCACCACTGCCTTGCAAGAAAAATCTCTCTCTCTCTCTTTTTATTTTTGGATTTGGTTTTATTTTCGCGATTTGGTTTCTCTGTATAGCTCTGACTGTCCTGGAAATCACTCTGTAGAGCAGGCTGGCTTGGAACTCAGAAATCTGCCTGCCTCTGCCTCCCAAGTGCTGAGATCAAAGGCATGTTCTACCAATGCCCAGCTAAACAAAGTAAGATGCTTTTTGTTTGTTTTTTTTTTTTTTTGTTTTTTTTTTGGCAGTGGGGCGGGGGGGGGGGGTTGTTGTCGTAGTTGTTTGTTTTTTGAGATAGGGTTTCTCTGTGTAACCCTGGCTGTCATGGAACTCATTCTGTAGACCTGGCAGACCTCAACTCAAAAATCAACTGCTTCAGCACCACAAGTGCTGGTAATAGAGGTGTGTGCCACCACTGCCTGGCTGGATAGAACTCTTAAGGTCCATACCAGTAATGAATATTTTTAGGTTTTTTTATTTTAGGTTTATGTTTTTATTTTCAGGTTTCAAGGTGGTGGGAGAAAGACAAAGCCTGTCCAGCAAGAGCACAGACATGTTCTGGATGTCTCAGTTCTCTGACGCTCTGCCACATGCTCCCAGTTAGCCTTGGAAATTCTAAAACATTCTCATAGATTCTATGCACAGTTGGTATTGTATCATTCTATCTTCAATGTTTGCCATGTCTCCTAATGAGATTGTTTCCATTCTAGGGAAACTGGGTGGGCCTAAGTCAGCTGAGAGCCGGTGATTGATTGAGACCCCAGTGGGTGGGCAAGCTCTCATTGCCTCAGGTCTTCATGACTATAAAAGATGAAGCCATTAGGTTCCCTGCTCATAGGAAGAGATAGTCCTAAGGGGGAAGCTTCTCTCTGTGGCTAGATTGTCTCCTCACAGGTCTCCATTCCACTGGTGTTGGGTAAGTCCTATCTCTATTCACAGCTTTTGGAAATGTGTTCCTGTGAGGAAATGAGTCGTGGTAATAGTTGATAAGATTCAATCATTCTACAAAGGATTAGAAAATGCTGGTCAATCTTTGGCGTTAATGTGTGAGTTTCATTTCAGATTAATTTGTGTTCGTTTCTGACAAATATGGCATTCAGATGTGGTTACTATTGGGCAGGAACCAGAGAAGAGAGCAGGGAATGGCTTTGAAACTGTAGAAAGACTTTATCAGCTTCCAGACATGGACTCTGGGTGTTGAGGATCCCAGGGTAGCACTGAGCTATCCTCAAGAGAACTTCATTTGGGAGTAAATCTCTCTCTACATGGGGCACAGAGGACCCAAATCAAAGGCAGGATGTCTATCCAGTGTGTAATAGTTTCTTTCAATGTCTAATAATTTATTTTTACCCTGGTGGAAAACCCTGGTTTTTGTTTTTGTTTTTTTGTTTTTGTTTTTGTTTTTGAGACAGGGATTCTTTGTGTAGCCATACCTGTCCTGGAATTTACTCTGTTGACCAGGCTGGCCTCAAACTCAGAAATCCTCCTCGCTTTGCTTCCCAAGTGCTGGGATTAAAGGCATGTGCCACCACTGCCGGGCAGACTAGAACCCTATAATTCCATACCAGCAATGTATTTTTTTTTTTGTTGTTGTTTTTTGAGACAGTGTTTCTCTGTGTAGCCCTGGCTATCTTGGAACTCACTCTGTAGACCAGGCTGGCCTCGTACTGAGAAATCTGCCTCCTTCTGCTTCGCAAGTGCAGGGATTAAAGGCATGCACCACCACTGCCTGGCTAAACACAGTAAGATGTAGAGCAGGCTGGCCTCGAATTCTGAAATCAACTACGCCAGCATCCCAAGTGCTGGGATTAAAGGTGTGTGCCACCACTGCCTTGCAAGAAAAATCTCTCTCTCTCTCGTTTTATTTTTGGATTTGGTTTTATTTTCGCGATTTGGTTTCTCTGTATAGCTCCGACTGTCCTGGAAATCATTCTGTAGACCAGGCTGACCTGGAACTCAGAAATCTGCCTGCCTCTACCTCCCAAGTGCTGAGATCAAAGGCGTGTTCTACCAATGCCCAGCTAAACAAAGTAAGATGCTTTTTGTTTGTTTTTTTTTTTGTTGTTGTTGTTTTTTTGGCGGCGGGTGGGGGGGGGGCTGTTTGTCGTTGTTGTTTGTTTTTTGAGATAGGATTTCTCTGTGTAACCCTGGCTGTCATGGAACTCACTCTGTAGACCTGGCAGGCCTCAACTCAAAAATCAACTGCTTCAGCACCACAAGTGCTGGTAATAAAGGTGTGTGCCACCACTGCCTGGCTGGATAGAACTCTTAAAGTACATACCAGTAATGGATATTTTTAGTTTTTTTTTATTTTAGGTTTATGTTTTTATTTTCAGGTTTCGAGGTGGTGGGAGAAAGACAAAGCCTGTCCAGCAAGAACACAGACATGTTCTGGATGTCTCAGTTCTCTGACGCTCTGCCATATGCTCCCAGTTAGCCTTGGAAATTCTAAAACATTCTCATAGATTCTATGCACAGTTGGTATTGTATCATTCTTTCTTCAATGTTTGCCATGTCTCCTAATGAGATTGTTTCCATTCTAGGGAAACTGGGTGGGCCTAAGTCAGCTGAGAGCCGGTGATTGGTTCAGACCCCAGTGGGTGGGCAAGCTCTCATTGCCTCAGGTCTTCATGATTATAAAAGATGAAGCCATTAGGTTCCCTGCTCATAGGAAGAGATAGTCCTAAGGGGGAAGCTTCTCTCTGTGGCTAGATTGTCTCCTCACAGATCTCCATTCCACTGGTGTTGGGTAAGTCCTATCTCTATTCACAGCTTTTGGAAATGTGTTCCTGTGAGGAAATGAGTCGTGGTAATAGTTGATAAGATTCAATCATTCTACAAAGAATTAGAAAATGCTGGTCAATCTTTGGCGTTAATGTGTGAGTTTCATTTCAGATTAATTTGTGTTTGTTTCTGACAAATATGGCATTCAGATGTGGTTACTATTGGGCAGGAACCAGAGAAGAGAGCAGGGAATGGCTTTGAATCTGTAGAAAGAATTTATCAGCTTCCAGACATGGACTCTGGGTGTTGAGGATCCCAGGGTAGCACTGAGCTATCCTCAAGAGAACTTCATTTGGGAGTAAATCTCTCTCTACATGGGGCACAGAGGACCCAAAGCAAAGGCAGGATGTCTATCCAGTGTGTAATAGTTTCTTTCAATGTCTAATAATTTATTTTTACCCCGGTGGAAAACCCTGGTTTTTGTTTTTGTTTTTTTGTTTTTGTTTTTGTTTTTTGAGACAGGGATTCTTTGTGTAGCCATACCTGTCCTGGAATTTACTCTGTTGACCAGGCTGGCCTCAAACTCAGAAATCCTCCCCGCTTTGCTTCCCAAGTGCTGGGATTAAAGGCATGTGCCACCACTGCCGGGCAGACTAGAACCCTATAATTCCAAACCAGCAATGTATTTTTTTGTTGTTGTTGTTTTTTGAGACAGTGTTTCTCTGTGTAGCCCTGGCTATCTTGGAACTCACTCTGTAGACCAGGCTGGCCTCGTACTGAGAAATCTGCCTCCTTCTGCTTCGCAAGTGCAGGGATTAAAGGCATGCACCACCACTGCCTGGCTAAACACAGTAAGATGTAGAGCAGGCTGGCCTCGAACTCTGAAATCAACTACGCCAGCATCCCAAGTGCTGGGATTAAAGGTGTGTGCCACCACTGCCTTGCAAGAAAAATCTCTCTCTCTCTCGTTTTATTTTTGGATTTGGTTTTATTTTCGCAATTTGGTTTCTCTGTATAGCTCTGACTGTCCTGGAAATCGCTCTGTAGACCAGGCTGACCTGGAACTCAGAAATCTGCCTGCCTCTACCTCCCAAGTGTTGAGATCAAAGGGGTGTTCTACCAATGCCCAGCTAAACAAAGTAAGATGCTTTTTGTTTGTTTTTTTTTTTTTGTTTTTTTGGCGGCGGGTGGGGGGGGGGCGTTGTCGTTGTTGTTTGTTTTTTGATATTGGGTTTCTCTGTGTAACCCTGGCTGTCATGAACTCACTCTGTAGACCTTGCAGGCCTCAACTGAAAAATCAACTGCTTCAGCACCACAAGTGCTGGTAATAAAGGTGTGTGCCACCACTGCCTGGCTGGATAGAACTCTTAAGGTCCATACCAGTAATGAATATTTTTAGGTTTTTTTATTTTAGGTTTAGGTTTTTATTTTCAGGTTACGAGGTGGTGGGAGAAAGACAAAGCCTGTCCAGCAAGAGCACAGACATGTTCTGGATGTCTCAGTTCTCTGACGCTCTGCCACATGCTCCCAGTTAGCCTTGGAAATTCTAAAACATTCTCATAGATTCTATGCACAGTTGGTATTGTATCATTCTATCTTCAATGTTTGCCATGTCTCCTAATGAGATTGTTTCCATTCTAGGGAAACTGGGTGGGCCTAAGTCAGCTGAGAGCCGGTGATTGGTTGAGACCCCAGTGGGTGGGCAAGCTCTCATTGCCTCAGGTCTTCATGACTATAAAAGACGAAGCCATTACTTTCCCTGCTCATAGGAAGAGATAGTCCTAAGGGGGAAGCTTCTCTCTGTGGCTAGATTGTCTCCTCACAGGTTTCCATTCCACTGGTGTTGGGTAAGTCCTATCTCTATTCACAGCTTTTGTAAATGTGTTCCTGTGAGGAAATGAGTCGTGGTAATAGTTGATAAGATTCAATCATTCTACAAAGAATTAGAAAATGCTGGTCAATCTTTGGCGTTAATGTGTGAGTTTCATTTCAGATTAATTTGTGTTCGTTTCTGACAAATATGGCATTCAGATGTGGTTACTATTGGGCAGGAACCAGAGAAGAGAGCAGGGAATGGCTTTGAAACTGTAGAAAGACTTTATCAGCTTCCAGACATGGACTCTGGGTGTTGAGGATCCCAGGGTAGCACTGAGCTATTCTCAAGAGAACTTCATTTGGGAGTAAATCTCTCTCTACATGGGGCACAGAGGACCCAAAGCAAAGGGAGGATGTCTATCCAGTGTGTAATAGTTTCTTTCAATGTCTAATAATTTATTTTTACCCCGGTGGAAACCCTGGTTTTTGTTTTTGTTTTTGTTTTTGTTTTTTTGTTTTTGTTTTTGTTTTTGTTTTTTGAGACAGGGATTCTTTGTGTAGCCATACCTGTCCTGGAATTTACTCTGTTGACCAGGCTGGCCTCACACTCAGAAATCCTCTTCCCTTTGCTTCCCAAGTGCTGGGATTAAAGGCATGTGCCACCACTGCCGGGCAGACGAGAACCCTAAAATTCCATACCAGCAATGTCTTTTTTTGTTGTTGTTGTTTTTTGAGACAGGGTTTCTCTGTGTAGCCCTGGCTATCTTGGAACTCACTCTGTAGACCAGGCTGGCCTCGTACTGAGAAATCTGCCTCCTTCTGCTTCCCAAGTGCTGGGATTAAAGGCATGCACCACCACTGCCTGGCTAAACACAGTAAGATGTAGAGCAGGCTGGCCTCGAACTCTGAAATCAACTACGCCAGCATCCCAAGTGCTGGGATTAAAGGTGTGTGCCACCACTGCCTTGCAAGAAAAAACTCTCTCTCTCTCTTTTTATTTTTGGATTTGGTTTTATTTTCGCGATTTGGTTTCTCTGTATAGCTCTGACTGTCCTGGAAATCACTCTGTAGACCAGGCTGGCTTGGAACTCAGAAATCTGCCTGCCTCTGCCTCCCAAGTGCTGAGATCAAAGGCGTGTTCTACCAATGCCCAGCTAAACAAAGTAAGATGCTCTTTTTTTTTTTTTTTTTTTTTTTTTTTTTTTTTTTTGGCGGAGGGGGGTGTTGTTGTCGTTGTTGTTCGTTTTTTGAGATTGGGTTTCTCTGTGTAACCCTGGCTGTCATGAACTCACTCTGTAGCCCTGGCAGGCCTCAACTCAAAAATCAACTGCTTCAGCACCACAAGTGCTGATAATAAAGGTGTGTGCCACCACTGCCTTCTGGATAGAACTCTTAAGGTCCATACCAGTAATGAATATTTTTAGTTTTTTTTTTTTTTTTACTTTAGGTTTAGGTTTTTATTTTCAGGTTTCGAGGTGGTGGGAGAAAGACAAAGCCTGTCCAGCAAGAGCACAGACATGTTTTGGATGTCTCAGTTCTCTGACGCTCTGCCACATGCTCCCAGTTAGCCTTGGAAATTCTAAAACATTCTCATAGATTCTATGCACAGTTGGTATTGTATCATTCTTTCTTCAATGTTTGCCATGTCTCCTAATGAGATTGTTTCCATTCTAGGGAAACTGGGTGGGCCTAAGTCAGCTGAGAGCCGGTGATTGGTTGAGACCCCAGTGGGTGGGCAAGATCTCATTGCCTCAGGTCTTCATGACTATAAAAGACGAAGCCATTAGGTTCCCTGCTCATAGGAAGAGATAGTCCTAAGGGGGAAGCTTCTCTCTGTGGCTAGATTGTCTCCTCACAGGTCTCCATCCCACTGGTGTTGGGTAAGTCCTATCTCTCTTCACAGCTTTTGGAAATTTGTTCTTGTGAGGAAATGACTCGTGGTAATAGTTGATAAGATTCAATCATTCTACAAAGCATTAGAAAATGCTGGTCAATCTTTGGCGTTAATGTGTGAGTTTCATTTCAGATTAATTTCTGTTCCTTTTTGACAAATATGGCATTCAGATGTGGTTACTATTGGGCAGGAACCAGAGAAGAGAGCAGGGAATGGGTTTGAAATTGTAGAAAGACTTTATCAGCTTCCAGACATGACCATGGGTGTTGTGGATCCCAGGGTAGCACTGAGCTCTTCTCAATAGAACTTCTTTTGGGGGTAAATCTCTCTCTATTTGGAGCACAGAGGACCCAAAGCAAAGGCAGGATGTCTATCCAGTGTGTAATAGTTTCTTTCAATGTCTGATAATTTATTTTTACTCCACTGTAAAACCCTGTTTGTTTTTTTCCTGTTTTTTTTTTTTTGTTTTGTTTTTTTTTTTTTTTTTTTGTTTTGTTTTGTTTTGGTTTGTGTTTGCTTTGTTTTTTGAGACAGGGATTCTCTGTGTAGTCATACCTGTCCTGTAATTTACTCTGTTGACCAGGCTGGCCTCAAACTCAGAAATCCTCCTCCTTCTGCCTCCCAAGTGCTGGGATTAAAGACATGTGCCACCACTGCCTGGCAGACTAGAACCCTAAAAGTTTATACCAGGAATGTATTTTTTGTTGTTGTTTTTTGAGACAGTGTTTCTCTGTGTAGCCCTGGCTATCTTGGAACGCTCTCTGTAGACCAGGATGGCCTCGTACTGAGAAATTCACCTCCCTCTGCTTCCCAAGTGCTGGGATTAAAGGCATGCGCCACCAATCCCCGGCTAAACACAGTAAGATATAGAGCAGGCTGGCCTCGAACTCTGAAATTAACTGCCCCAGCAACCCAAGTGCTGGATTTAAAGGTGTGTGCCACCACACCCTTGCAAGAAAAATCTCTCTCTCTCTCTCTCTCTCTCTCTCTCTCTCTCTCTCTCTCTCTCTCTCTCTCTCTCTCTCTCTCTCTTTCTCTCTCTCTCTCTCTCCCTCTCTCTCTTTTTTGGATTTGTTCCCCCCCCTCCCGAGATTTGGTTTCTCTGTATAGCTTTGTCTGTCCTGATAATCTCTCTGTAGACCAGGGTCTCTTGTAACTCAGAAACTGCCTGCCTATACCTCCCAAGTGCTGAGATCAAAGGCATGTTCCACCAATGCCCAGCTAAACAAAGTAAGATTTTTTTTGTTTGTTTTTTTTTTGGGGGGGTGTTTTGTTGTCATTTTTGTTTGTTTTTTGAGATAGGGTTTCTCTGTGTAACCCTGGCTGTCATGGAACTCACTCTGTAGACCTGGCTGGCCACGAACTCAGAAATCAACTGCCTCAGCACCACAAGTGCTGGGAATAAAGGTGTGTGCCACCACTGCCTGGCTGTATAGAACTCTTAAGGTCCATTCCAGTAATGAATATGTTTAATGCATGCCTAAACTTTAGCTATTGATTGAGAGGTTTGTAGCCGTGACAGCCAGGCAATTGTTGGACCCCACCCTTATGGGAGGGCAAATCAGCAGACAAGGTCCTGGGGATCTTTTCAGCTACTGAGCATGATCAGTGAGAGTGGAGATGGGGCAGAGGGCTGCCTAGTTTGGATTTACTTGAGGACAGACCAACCTGGCTTCTGGCAGAGAAATCATCCCTTGGATCTTCTCTGGCCTAGGTGTGACTAGAAACAGAGAGCAGCTTTTGTATCCCGGATGAGTAACCTTGTGAAGGTCAGGTAGTAGATCCTGCCAGTTCTTTTAGAATGATCAATCTTTCTGAGGTCCTCCCTCAGCCTGGATAAAATGGATCAGGTCTTCTCTGTGGGCTGAGAGACTTGGCCTGGGCCCCAATAGTTCCAGTTACACTAAGGACTGCAGTACCCATGGACCTAATGTCATCTCCCCTCATGTGACATGCATAGATGAGCACGAGCAGATTGTCACCAGGCAAGAGAGTAGCAGGGTCCATGACAGTTGTCTAGGAGGTTGGCCAGGTCCTGGGTCCCACTGGCACTAGACAGTCACAATTCTGTTGCTCTCAGGAGGAGGCCTCAGCTGCATTGTGGGGTGTTGTGATCCAGATCAGCTGCTGTTTGTTTTTAGTTTTTCCATTAGACTAGGGAGAGCCAACCCTAGGAGAGCTAAGAACATAAAGAGGTAAAACCTCTTTATGTAGCATTGGTCTAGTTGTAGGCTCAGTGCTCCCCAGCCCCACCTCCTGTTTGCATATGGAAGGCATGTTACTCCCACAACACTGCCACACAGAGGCTGCCATACTCTGACACAGCTGTAAAGACTCACAGCTGTCTTTAGTCTAAGCAGCTGGGATGACAAGTCTGGCAGAAGTCCTCCTCTGAGACAGCCTCCTATTTCCTGCCCTCACCTGGAAGCCAAGACAGGTCACCTCTGCTGGACAAATACCCGCCAGCATTACCTGCCTGTTGGAACCCAAAGTCAGTAATTCCTGAGGAACTTTTAATTTGGTTTCAGAGACTAGGAGGCAATGATTTAAATAGTTTGAGAACAGGTCCTGAGAAATCTCTGATGATTTTTGCCCATGTGGATAAGAATCTTTGTCATATGAACCACCTATGATTGTCCCTTGGGTAGATGACTCTCTACTTAAAAGACAAAGGGCGCTGAGCCTCCCCAATCAACCCACAGTGACCAATGGAGTCCAAGGATGAGTGGGAATCAAGGGAGTGCTCCAGGAGTGGGATGGTGCTGTGCTCCCAGTGCTCCTGTAGTGGCACTGGGATTCTGCTCCATAGAAACTCAGTTTTTCAAGGTGAAAAGCGCTGACCAGTAAGAGGATGCCCTGGGAAATCAAAACATCAACCAAGAAAGAAGGCTTCTTCTTTCTTACATTTTCTTGCCTTTTCTGTTGATTGTAGAGCTTAGAAGGGTCTTGCTATATATACAGTGTTCTACTCAGAGAAGCCATTCTCCTGAATTCAAATTTATCTTAAAAATGTTATCTTGTCCACCAGGAAACCTAAACCATAGAACGAAGAGAAGAAGGCATAAAAGACGAGTTTAAGGACAGATCAGACAGTGAAGAAAATACAACAGGAAGTCAGGAAAACTCAGAGAGAGAGAGAGAGAGAGAGAGAAAGAGAAAGAAGTCTCAGAAAACATAAACACCCAGGGCAGCCAGGACCCCAGGCTGAGCTCCTGCATTGCTGTGGCCATGACAAACCCTGAGCAGGATATGTCCCAGAACCCAGGCTGTACCATCATGACCTTCCGCCCAAACATGGCAGAATTCTCAAACTTCAGCAAATACATCACCTACATGGAGTCCCAAGGCGCACACCGAGCTGGACTGGCCAAGGTCATCCCACCCAAGGAGTGGAAAGGCAGTGGAAAGTCCTGTGAGGATGTCATGGATATGTCAATTCCTGCTCCTCTGCAGCAAGTGGTCTCAGGGCAGGCAGGTGTGTTCACCCAATTCCATAAGAAGAGGAAAGGCATGAGTGTGGGTGAGTATCGTGAGCTGGCCACCAGCAAAAAATACCAGACCCCACCACACCTGGATTTTGATGATTTGGAGAGAAAATACTGGAAGAATCGTCTGTTTGGGTCACCAATTTATGGTGCTGATGTCAGCGGCTCCCTGTTTGATGAGAACACTCAACACTGGAACGTGGGCCACCTGGGGAGCCTTTTGGAGGTGTTGAAGCAGGACCATGGCACAGTGATTGAGGGAGTCAACACGCCCTACCTGTACTTTGGCATGTGGAAGACCACCTTTGCGTGGCACACGGAGGACATGGACCTGTACAGTATCAACTACCTGCACTTTGGGCAGCCCAAGACTTGGTATGCTGTGCCCCCTGAGCATGGCAGGCGCCTGGAGCTCCTGGCCAGGCAACTCTTCCCTGGCAGCTCCAAGGGCTGCCAGGCCTTCCTGAGACACAAGGTGGCGCTCATCTCCCCCACCGTGCTCAAGGAGAATGGCATCCCCTTTGGCCGCATCACCCAGCAGGCTGGGGAGTTCATGGTCACCTTTCCCTATGGCTACCACGCGGGCTTCAACCATGGCTTCAACTGTGCAGAGGCCATCAATTTTGCCACCCCGAGGTGGATTGACTATGGCAAGGTGGCACGTCAGTGCAGCTGTGGGGAGGCCAGGGTGAGCTTCTCCATGGATGCCTTTGAGGGGCTCCTGCAGCCTGAGAGCTATGAGCTGTGGAAACAGCAAGGGGATCCTCGAGGAAAGGACCAGCTGGAGCTCACCTCCTGTCCCAGGCAGGAGCTGACACTTGGGACCTACACACTGGATCAGGGGAAGCCCACTTCCATCTGGAGGCATTCCCATTTGGGACCCCTCAGGAGTCGCGTGAGCAGGGGCCACAACAGCTGTCCTTTTTACAAGGAGGTGCACCCAGAGTCCCTGTGCCTTTCCCCATCCAAGCTTTTGTATCCTGGATCTACTCCACAAGGGACAACATTCTCCAAACTCACTTCTGGAGCCTCCGGGATCCCTTTTGATTCTGCTGATGCTATCGGTCCCAGGGAACCACTCACAGGTATGGAGAATCTTGCAGAGGAGCCCCCAGGTCTCCCAGCCACTCCTGGTGGTGGAGTAGAAGTATCATCATGCAGGATCACCTCCAAGGTCTGAGGCCATCAGACTCTACTTCGGATGATGCATCTGAGTGTCCTCTTGGATTGGGCAGGGTCTCCTTCAGAATTTATGGCGATCTGCAGGATCTTGTGCCATTGTATGAAGAGAAAGCTTCCAGATTCTTTATCTTCTAACAGTATCCTGCTGTTGGCCAAACTGGGACTTCCCTACACTCAGAAGGAAATGCTTGGCCTGAGGATGCTGAGGATACTGATACTTCCTCCTGCACTGCCCACTGACCCTCCATTGATTTCAGTGTCCCGCAATAGCATGCCAGAGTGAGAAACCAAGCAGGTCTCAGGCTCTCAGCATAGCCCTCGATGCACCTGCAAGTCTGACTAGATTCACCCAGAGATCATTGTCTTCAGAACATCAGTAAGGACCTTCAAGAGACCCAGATGGGTTCATTGACTTTGACTTCTACCTCCTAGGAGGAGGGAGGAAGGAGGGACAGAGAGCCTGCAGGCTGCTCCCTTCTGTTCTGTCCTGGCATTTGGTTGTAATGCTGCTCTCATTTCTCATAAACTCAGTGGGACTATAGATTAGACAGGGTGGGAGGTTTACAGTAGGTTGTGGGTGGGGACATTCGACATGTGAGGACATGAGTAACCTGCTGTTCACACTAGGGTAACCGGGTTCTTAAGGACAGGCATTTACTCCACACTTATTTCAATCTCTGGCTCTGTAACTAGGCCCATGAAATAAATATTTTAGTTTGCTAACTAAAGTGTGGTTAATACATTACTATGTATTTGGGTTCTACGATGTTAGGTAGAGGGTATGTCTCCTAAGGCATGGGGCTTTTGTTTTGTTTTGTTTTGTTTTTTTAGATTTGTTTTTTTGAGACACGTTTTCTCTGTATAGCCCTGTCTGTCTCCTAATGCATGTAGTCTCCAGGATGTACCTGTATTAGTCTGAATGGGGCAGAGACTCCATGTGTCCCTGTTAGTCAGCTCTCCCCACACTCCATAACTCTTCTGTAATGGTTTCTCTTTCTAGCCATGGCTCTCCTGGAATTCAATCTGTAGACCATGCTGGCCTCCAACTCAGAAATCTGCCTGCCTCTGTCTCCCAAATGCTCAGAGTAAAGGCATGCACCAGCACCACCCGGCCAGCCTGCTCTTTATAGAACCCAAGAATACCATTCCAGAGATGGTACCACCCACAGGGAGCCCTCCCCTCTTGATCCCTATAGTGAGAAAATGACCCACAGACGGATCTCCTGGAGGCACTTCCCAACTGAAACTCCTTTCTCTGTCATAACTCCAGCCTCTGTCAAATAGACACATAAAACCTGCCAGTACAATTGACCCCTTGACAACTTGACACAGAAATACATCACTATTAAGCCTCAATCCTTCCTTATTTATCCCCCAGATCTACATATGTTTCATTGTCCCACAGTCTTTACATATTAAAATTTCAGTGCCTTTAAAATGTCCAATATCATTTCAAATTAAAAGTCTCTTGAAACTACAAAGTTCTCTTAAGTGTGGTTTTCACTAAAATACTTTCTTCCATCAAGAGGGAAAACTGTCAGAGTACAGTCACAATCAAAAGCAAAACTCAAAGTCCAAAGGTTGATTGTCTTTGATCCAACTCAGGAACTTTTGGGCTTCTACAAGGGCTTGGGTCACTTCTCCAGCTCTGCCTTTTCTAACACACACCTTGTCTTCTAGGCTCCAGCTGTCTGTACTCCACTGCTGCTGCTGTTCTTGGTGGTCATTGCATGGCACAGGCATCTACATAACACTGCTGTCTTCTGCTGTAACTACGCTTCACCAATAGCCTGGCATAGGCTCTTTTTCATGGTGACAAGCCTCAACTCTTTGCATGACTCCTTCAGTCTTGGGCCTTCAATTGCATCTGAGGTTGCACCTTCAACAATGGCCTTCCACAGCCTCACACAGTGCAGGCCCTTAACTGTTCTTCATGACCACTTCATGCCTTCAAAACCAGGACCACCTGGGTGAATCTTCCAAAGTACCAAGTCTAGCCACAGCACAAAATACAACCGTGGCTCTCTCAGGAACCCAGCCTCTGTGCTCTCAGAAAACACTTCCCAAAGTTTTCACCTCAGTGATGCTGGTCTCTTCTTAATCACCACTAATTTCTTAGCCCCTGTTAACCAGCATCAATATTCACAGTAACACAAAGGATTGCTTTAGTGGTTCTGTTATCTTGTTAGTCACAGCTGATTCTTCAGCCACAGGTAATCAAAACCACAGAATCTTCACAATCAAAACCTGCACCTGATAAGAGACTTTAATCTTCCCTCTGAAGTGTCACAAGCCAGTCCACCATATTCTGCACTGTTCTTAACATTATCTTCCAAGCCCCTACAAAACTTTCCACTGAGTTCTTAACATCCTATTGCCTCTTTTAGCTCATAGTTCCAAGCCCTCCCTCTATCCTCCCCAAAACATGGTAAAGTTGTCACAGGAACACCCCACTACACTGGTACCAATTTGTCTTAGGGTTTCTAGTCCTGTACAAACATCATGACCAAGAAGCAAATTGAGGAGGAAAGTGTTTATTGAGCTTACACTTCCACACTGCTGTTCACCACTAAAGGAAGTCAGGACTGGAACTCAAGCAGGTCAGGAAGCAGGAACTGGTGCAGAGGCCATGGAAAAATGTATCTTACTAGCTTGATTCCCCTGGCTTGCTCAGCCTGCTCTCTTATAGAACCTAAGACTACCAGCCCAGAGAGGGTACCACCCACAAGGGGCCCTCACCCTTTCATCACTAATTGAGAAAATGCCCCACAGATGGATCTCAATGAAGCCCTTCCCCCAACAGAATCTCCTTTCTCTGTGATAAGTCCAGTGTGTGTTTAGTAGACACACAAAACCAGCCTGTATACAAGCCAATAAATTTCTTTCAAAAATAATTTATAATGAATATATTATATCTCAAATACTGCAACTTAGGATTGACCAATTAAAGACACTTTATGATTTTTAAAAATAATTGGGAAATATTAACTGGAGAAGACCTTATTTAAAAATTACCACAGGACAATTGCTTAATTTGTTTGAAATTCTTAAAGGAAATCCTGATCCTAAGTCTAAAATACAGCTTGCTAAAGAAGCTTTAAAACAATCAGAATGGATAAAGCAAATGATACAAGATGCTAAAGTAAATCAAACAAATTATTTAAAAACTTGCTCGCTTATTATTCTTAAAACACCTTACACCCTACTGCATGTTTATGGCAAGAAGTTTTATGGGAATGAATATATCTCTCTCATAGTCAAGTGAAAATGATACCTTCTCATCCTGTTATGTGTAGTCAGTTAATTATTAAAGTGAGGTTAGGATACAGGTAACTATTTGTCAAAGAAACTCATGAAGTTTGTATTCCATATAATAAGGAACAATTGGGGTATTTAGGTCAAACTGCAGATGATTGGGGAAATGCATTAGCTCATTATATGGAACAAATCAAATGTCATGTACCTCAGCACCCTGAATTAAAGCTTGTAGAAGGAACAGGAATAATCTTTCCTTCTATACTAGCATTGGATCCTACTTCTGAAGCCCTCTTACTATTTACAGATGTGTCATCCATGGAATTTAAGCCATCTATATGAAAGATAAACCTGTGGTTATTCAAAAGGCAAAAGAAATTTCTGCACATCAGGAGAAAATTATTGCAGTTATTACTGCCCTTGAACATATACTTGAAGAGGTCAACCTTTATACAAGTTCAAATTATGTAGTTTGATTATTTTCTGATATAGAGACAGCTCTTATATCTGGAAATTCCAAAATTATATCACTCTTGCTTCTGTTGCAAAAGATAATTCAATCAAGAAAAAGGAAAATTTATAGAACATATCAGAACACATACTGGCCTGCCATGTCCAGTGGCTTAAGGAAATTCTATGGCAGATTTATTAACAAAAGAACCCTTGATTGCCCTTATGGTTGAACAAGCTTTAGAAAGTCATGCTTTTCATTATCAGATTGCACTGGTTTTGAGAAGGATGTTCAGCAGGGCAGTGGTGGCTCAAGAGTTTAATCACAGTACTTGCTAGGCAGAGGTAGGTGGATTTCTGAGTTTGAGGCCAGCCTGGTCTGCATAGTGAGTTCCACGACAACCAGGGCTATATAGAGAAAACCTCTCTTGAAACAACAAAAGACAGAGAGAGAGAGCAAGACAGAGAGAGACAGAGATACAGACACACACACACACACACACAGTCACACACAGACACACACACACTTACACACACACACACACACACACACACACACACACACACACACAAACACACACACACAGAGTACAGGATGTTCAATTTGACATGAAAACAGCCTAGGCCATTTGTGAAGGACTGTGAACATTGTCCTGATGTATAGCAACCATTAAAAATGGGAGTTAATCCAAAGGGCCTTAAGGTTCGAGTTTCATGACAAATGGACATAACAAGACAAATGGATGTAACTCAATTCCCAGAATATGGAAAGTTGGCCTACGTATGTGTTACTGTAGATACCTACTCTCATGTGCTTATGGCCACTGCAAGAACCGTGGAGGCTGAGAAACATGTCATTCAACACCTTATTACATGCTCCTCCTCCTCCTCAGGTAAGCCAAAAAGAATTAAAACTGATAATGCTCCAACTTACACTTCTCAAGCTTTGGCAAAGTTTGCAGTCAACTGAGTATACAATATACAATGGAAATTCCATATAACCCCAAGGACACTCTATCATAGAAAGGACTCATCAAAATCTTAAGGTTCAACATCAAAGATTAAAATCTAGTAGTCTTTCTATTTGTCTCATCAATATTACGTTTGTTTTGTGGTTCTTTGTTGTTTTTGTTTTATTATTATTATTTTTTTTTTGAGACAGGTTTTCCCTGTGTAGCCCTGGCTGTCCTGGAACTAACTCTTTTGACCAGGCTGGCTTCGAACTCAGAAATGCTCCTGCCTCTGTGTCCCAGAGTGCTGGTATTACGGGTGTGTGACACCAGTGCCCAGCCTTTTTTTGTTTTTTGAGACAGGGTTTCTCTGTGTAGCCTTGGCTGTCCTGGAACTCACTGTGAAAATCAGGCTGGCCTCAAACTCAAAAATCAGCCTGCCTCTGCCTCCCAAGTGCTGGGATTAAAGGCGTGTGCCACTATCACCCTTCTTCACCTCATCTATTATTAAGCTATGCTTTATTTACCATTAATCACCTTAATACAGATGATAAAGGTTTTTCTCTTATACAAAATCATTGGGCTCTCAGTACAGCAGACTGTTACAATTTTAATAATGAGGCTAGAGTTTTTCAGAGGCACCTGGATTTCAAGGACCCTCATTCCAGGGACCCCATTCCTGGCTGGGCTAGTCTCAGCAGGACCCTCATTTGCCAGTCTCCATGGAGCCCCTGAGAGATCCTGGCTTCTCCTCCCATTACTGGGGATGCTTCCCATTCCCAAGACTTTTGCATTTCTCCAGACTTCCAGCCACCTGAGGGGTTCCTGTGTTTGCCTGCAAAAGGGGTGCGTCTCCTCTTAGGGAAGATGAATCTTATGAGGAGACCCCTCCCAAAAGTATCCCCATTCCCACAGGGAAACCATTTTGGGGCAGGTTGTTTCTCTGATCCCTGAGTGAGGCAGTTCTACTTGTGAAAATACCTGTTACAGTCCTACCTGTGGCGGTTTGTTTACAGACTTTGTTGGGCTGTGGAAGGGTTGAGGAGCAGCACCTGGATCCTCTAGTTCACATCCCTGATTTAAAGAAGGGCTCTCAATGGACTGCCCTGCCGGGAAACATCCTGACAGTGTTTCTCTGGGAGCACATAAGGTCACCATGCCTCTGGAATGATCATCCAGGATGATTATCTGGTTGTTTGTCTGTTAGTTTTGTTTGAATTAGACAATATTTTATTTTTTATTTGATATATTTTTTATTTGCATTTCACATGATTTCACCTTTCCTGGCTCCCCACTCCCTGAAAGTCCCATAAGCTCTCTTCCCTCCTCCAGTTCCACCTTCCACCCCTTCCCACATCCCTGTTATGGTATTGCCCTACACTGCTGCACTGAGCCTTTCCAGAATCAGGGGCCACTCCTCTGTTCTTTTTGGACATCATTTGATATGTGGATTATGTCTTGGGAATTGCAAGTTTCTAGGCTAATATCTACTTATCAGTGAGCGCATACCATGATTGATTTTTGGAGACTGGGTTACCTCATTTAGGATGATGTTCTCCTGCCCCATCCATTTGTATAAGACTTTCATGAATTCATTGTTTCTAATGGTTGAATAGTACTCAATTGTGTATATATACCACATTTTTTGTGTTCATTCTTCCATGGAGGGAGATCTGGGTTCTTTCCAGCTTCTGGGTATTACAAATAGGACTGCTATGAATATAGTGGAGCATGTATCCTTAATACATGCTGGGGAATCCTCTGGGTTTATACCCAGGTGTGATATAGTAGGGTCCTCCGGAAGTGACATGCTCAGTTTCCTGAGGAAAAGTGAGACTGATTTCCAGATTGGTTGTACCAACTTGCAACCCCACCATTAGTAGAGGAGTGTTCCTCTTTCTCAACATCCTTGCCAACACCTGCTGTCTCCTGAGATTTTAATTTTATCCATTCTGACTGGTGTGAGGTGAAATCTCAGGGTTGTTTTGATTTGCATTTCCCTAATGATTAATGACGTTCAACCCTTTTTAAGATGCTTCTTAGGCATCTGAAGTTCTTCAGGTGAAAATTCTTTGTTTAGCTCTGTAACCCATTTCTTAATAGGGTTATTTGTTTCCCTGGAGTCTAACTTCTTGTGTTCTTTGTATATATTGGATATTAGCCCTCTTTCAGGTGTAGGGTTGTTAAAGATCTTTTCCCAATTTGTTGGCTGCTGATTTGCCTTTTGATGGTGTCCTTTGCCTTACAGAAACTTTGTAATTTTATGAGGTCCCATCTGTCAATTCTTGATCTTAGGGCATAAGCTATTGGTGTTCTGTTCAGGATCTGCCACCCCCCCCCATGTCCTCAAGGGTTTTCCCCAGTTTCTTTTCGAATAGTTTCAGTGTGCCTGGCTTTATGTGGAGGTCCTTGATCCACTTGGAGTTGGGCTCTGTACAAGGAGATAAGAATGGATCAATTCACATTCTTCTGCATGCTGACCTCCAGTTGAGCCAGCACCATTTGTTGAAAAGGCTATCTTTTTTCCCACTGGATGTTTTCAGCTTCTTTGTCAAAGATCAAGTGGCCATAGGTGTGTGGGCTCATTTCTACATCTTCAATCCTATTCCATTGATCCACCTGCCTGTCACTGTACCAATACCATGCAGTTTTTAACACTATTGCTCTGTAGTACTGCTTGAGGTCTGGGATACTGATTCCCCCAGAAGTTCTTTGACTGTTGCGAATAGTTTTAGCTACCCTGTTTTTTTTTTTGTTGTTGTTGTTGTTATTCCTGATGAATTTGAAAATTGCTCTTTCTAACTATATGAAGAACTGAGTTGAGATTTTGATGGGTATTGCATTGAATCTGTATATTGCTTTTGGCAAGATGGCTATTTTAACTATATAAATGGTGCCAATCCAAGTGTGGCCGATTTTTCCATTTTCTGAGGTCTTCTTCCATTTCCTTCTTCAGAGACTTGAACTTCTTGTCATACAGATCTTTCACTTGTTTGGTAAGGGTCACCCCAAGATACCTTACACTGTTTGTGGCTATTGTGAAGTGTGTCGTTTCCCTAATTTCTTTCTCAGCCTGCTTATCCTTTGAGTGTAGTAAGGGTACTGATTTGCTTGAGATGATGATGTTATAACCTGCCACTCTGCTGAAGTTGTTTATCAGCTATAGGAGTTCTGTGGTGGAGTTTTTTGGATCACTTAAGTATACTATCATATCATCTGCAAATAGTGATAGTTTGACTTCTTCCTTTCCGATTTATATCCCTTTGACCTCTTTATGTTGTCTAATTGCTCTAGCTAGTAGCTCCAGTACAATTTGGAAAAGATAGACTCTCCTATTGTGACATTCAGTGTCCCTGTGTCCACTCCTGTAGACTTCCACACCCACTGGATGCCCCAGTATTCTCCTCTTGTGTCTGTGACTCCTAGCCAGGGCCTGTTGCCATGTTACCTCCCCTATTGGAGGACCCAGGATAATTTACCTCAGCTTTTGGTTGTTCACTCCCATTGTCAATTGGACCAACCTTGGGTGATGTTGATATCCTGGGCTGGCTTCATTGTTAATGTCCATGGGGCCTTTGCATCTGTTACCCTGGATTCCTTAAGACTGTGTCACATTCCCAAGGCAACCAAAGATCTAATGTCACTAACCCATCTGACACACCCTGTGCATCGCTGCATGGCAGATTCTGGAAGTTTTCATTGTTTAGTCAACTGTGATCAAGAGAAACCACATAATCTATGATCTTTAATATTCTGTTTCCTTAAATGTATGTATGAAAGGTCTGAGTCAAAATTTTGGAGCCTCGTTTGAAATTAGAAATTTTGGTGTGTGGCTTGCCCAATAGGCAAGAGTATTTAGCACGATTGCAGAGAACATACATTCAAGTCTCATTAATCCCACAAACCATGATAGATGGCTTGTGATGAACATGCACTAGAGGGCATGCCCAGGAAACACACACACACACACACACACAGAGAGACAGAGAGAGATGGAGAGAGACAGAGAGAGACAGAGAGAAAAAGAGAGAAACCAGGAGAGAGAAAGAGAGAGAGAGAGAGAGAGCATGAGAGGCAGAGAGGAAAAGAGATAGACAGAGTCATACAAAACAAACCAACCAAAAGCATGGTGACATACAGATCTCAGACATCAGGCCAGCCTGGAGCCTGGTCTGTAAAATGAGTTCAAAGACCAGGTGGTGTGGTGGCAAACACCTGTAATTCCAGCACTTGGGAGGCAGAGGCAGGCAGATTTCTGAATTCAAGGCCAGATTGGTCTACAGAGTGCCTGGACAGCCAGGACTACACAGAGAAACTCTGACTGGAAAAAGCAGAGAGAGAAAGAGAGAGAGAGAGAGAGAGAGAGAGAGAGAGAGAGAGAGAGAGAGAGAGAGAGAGAGAGAGAGAGAGACTGAGAGACTGAGAGGAACAGACATAGACAGAGGCATACAAACCAAACCAACCAAAGGCATGGTGACATACAGATCTCAGACATCAGGACAGCCTGGTGCCTGGTCTGTAAAATGAGGTCAAAGACCAGGCGGTGTGGTGGCCAACACCTGTAATCCCAGCACTTGGGAGGCAGAGGCAGGCAGATTTCTGAGTTCAAGGCCAGCTTCGTCTACAGAGTGCCCAGATAGCTAGGACTACACAGAGAAACCCTGTCTCGAAAAACCAGACAGAGAGAGAGAGAGAGAGAGAGAGAGAGAGAGAGAGAGAGAGAGAGAGTTGATCCCTATAATCCTGACTTTCCAGGAACTGGATCTGTCCACCAGTCTTTTCTCAAATTCATCGATCCCCCTGGCTCTGCCTCCAAAGTGGGATACAGTGCATACAACCCAATGCCCAGCAAAAATCTTTCTCATTCCTTTGTTTTGTGCTACTTTTTGGTTAAAACGTGTAGTTGTTCAGAACTTGGGGCCCCTGCTGTTCTCTTGTCTATTTCAGGTTTAGAGGTGGTGGGAGAAAGACAAAGTCTGTCCAGCAAGAGCACAGACATGTTCTGGATGTCTCAGTTCTCTGATGCTCTGCCACATGCTCCCAGTTAGCCTTGGAAATTCTAAAACATTCCCATAGATTCTATGCACAGTTGGTATTGTATCATTCTACCTTCAATGTTTGCCATGTCTCCTAATGAGATTGTTTCCATTCTAGGGAAACTGGGTGGGCCTAAGTCAGCTAAGAGCCGGTGATTGATTGAGACCCCAGTGGGTGGGCAAGCTCTCGTTGCCTCAGGACTTCATGACTATCAGAGACGAAGCCATTAGGTTCCCTGCTCATAGGAAGAGATAGTCCTAAGGGGGAAGCTTCTCTCTGTGGCTAGATTGTCTCCTCACAGGTCTCCATTCCACCGGTGTTGGGTAAGTCCTATCTCTATTCACAGCTTTTGGAAATGTGTTCCTGTGAGGAAATGAGTCGTGGTAATAGTTGATAAGATTCAATCATTCTACAAAGGATTAGAAAATGCTGGTCAATCTTTGGCGTTAATGTGTGAGTTTCATTTCAGATTAATTTGTGTCCGTTTCTGACAAATATGGCATTCAGATGTGGTTACTATTGGGCAGGAACCAGAGAAGAGAGCAGGGAATGACTTTGAAACTGTAGAAAGACTTTATCAGCTTCCAGACATGGACTCTGGGTGTTGAGGATCCCAGGGTAGCACTGAGCTATTCTCAAGAGAACTTCATTTGGGAGTAAATCTCTCTCTACATGGGGCACAGAGGACCCAAAGCAAAGGCAGGATGTCTATCCAGTGTGTAATAGTTTCTTTCAATGTCTAATAATTTATTTTTACCCCGGTGGAAAACACTGGTTTTTGTTTTTGTTTTTTTGTTTTTGTTTTTGTTTTTGAGACAGGGATTCTTTGTGTAGCCATACCTGTCCTGGAATTTACTCTGTTGACCAGGCTGGCCTCAAACTCAGAAATCCTCCTCCCTTTGCTTCCCAAGTGCTGGGATTAAAGGCATGTGCCACCACTGCCGGGCAGACTAGAACCCTAAAATACATTCCATACCAGCAATGTATTTTTTTGTTGTTGTTGTTTTTTGAGAAAGTGTTTCTCTGTGTAGCCCTGGCTATCTTGGAACTCACTCTGTAGACCAGGCTGGCCTCGTACTGAGAAATCTGCCTCCTTCTGCTTCGCAAGTGCAGGGATTAAAGGCATGCACCACCACTGCCTGGCTAAACACAGTAAGATGTAGAGCAGGCTGGCCTCGAACTCTGAAATCAACTACGCCAGCATCCCAAGTGCTGGGATTAAAGGTGTGTGCCACCACTGCCTTGTAAGAAAAATCTCTCTCTCTCTCGTTTTATTTTTGGATATGGTTTTATTTTCCCAATTTGGTTTCTCTGTATAGCTCTGACTGTCCTGGAAATCACTCTGTAGACCAGGCTGACTTGGAACTCAGAAATCTGCCTGCCTCTACCTCCCAAGTGCTGAGATCAAAGGTGTGTTCTACCAATGCCCAGCTAAACAAAGTAAGATGCTTTTTGTTTGTAATTTTTTGTTTTTTGTTTTTTTTTTTTGGCGGCGGGTGGGGGGGGTTGTTGTCGTTGTTGTTTGTTTTTTGAGATAGGGTTTCTCTGTATAATCCTGGCTGTCATGGAACTCACTCTGTAGACCTGGCAGGCCTCAACTCAAAAATCAACTGCTTCAGCACCACAAGTGCTGGTAATAAAGGTGTGTGCCACCACTGCCTGGCTGGATAGAACTCTTAAGGTCCATACCAGTAATGAATATTTTTAGGTTTTTTTATTTTAGGTTTAGGTTTTTATTTTCAGGTTTCGAGGTGGTGGGAGAAAGACAAAGCCTGTCCAGCAAGAGCACAGACATGTTCTGGATGTCTCAGTTCTCTGACGCTCTGCCAGATGCTCCCAGTTAGCCTTGGAAATTCTAAAACATTCTCATAGATTCTATGCACAGTTGGTATTGTATCATTCTATCCTCAATGTTTGCCATGTCTCCTAATGAGATTGTTTCCATTCTAGGGAAACTGGGTGGGCCTAAGTCAGCTGAGAGCCGGTGATTGGTTGAGACCCCAGTGGGTGGGCAAGCTCTCATTGCCTCAGGTCTTCATGACTATAAAAGATGAAGCCATTAGGTTCCCTGCTCATAGGAAGAGATAGTCCTAAGGGGGAAGCTTCTCTCTGTGGCTAGATTGTCTCCTCACAGATTTCCATTCCACTGGTGTTGGGTAAGTCCTATCTCTATTCACAGCTTTTGGAAATGTGTTCCTTTGAGGAAATGAGTCGTGGTAATAGTTGATAAGATTCAATCATTCTACAAAGAATTAGAAAATGCTGGTCAATCTTTGGTGTTAATGTGTGAGTTTCATTTCAGATTAATTTGTGTTCGTTTCTGACAAATATAGCATTCAGATGTGGTTACTATTGGGCAGGAACCAGAGAAGAGAGCAGGGAATGGCTTTGAAACTGTAGAAAGACTTTATCAGCTTCCAGACATGGACTCTGGGTGTTGAGGATCCCAGGGTAACACTGAGCTATTCTCAAGAGAACTTCATTTGGGAGTAAATCTCTCTCTACATGGGGCACAGAGGACCCAAAGCAAAGGCAGGATGTCTATCCAGTGTGTAATAGTTTCTTTCAATGTCTAATAATTTATTTTTACCCCTGTGGAAAACCCTGGTTTTTGTTTTTGTTTTTTTGTTTTTGTTTTTGTTTTTTGAGACAGGGATTCTTTGTGTAGCCATATCTGTCCTGGAATTTACTCTGTTGACCAGGCTGTCCTCAAACTCAGAAATCCTCCTCCCTTTGCTTCCCATGTGCTGGGATTAAAGGCATGTGCTACCACTGCCGGGCAGACGAGAACCCTAAAATTCTATACCAGCAATGTCTTTTTGTTGTTGTTGTTGTTTTTTGAGACAGTGTTTCTCTGTGTATCCCTGGCTATCTTGGAACTCACTCTGTAGACCAGGCTGGCCTCATACTGAGAAATCTGCCTCCTTCTGCTTCCCAAGAGCTGGGATTAAAGGCATGCACCACCACTGCCTGGCTAAACACAGTAAGATGTAGAGCAGGCTGGCCTCGAACTCTGAAATCAACTACGCCAGCATCCCAAGTGCTGGGATTAAAGGTGTGTGCCACCACTGCCTTGCAAGAAAAATCTCCCTCTCTCTCTTTTTATTTTTGAATTTGGTTTTATTTTCGCGATTTGGTTTCTCTGTATAGCTCTGACTGTCCTGGAAATCACTCTGTAGACCAGGCTGGCTTGGAACTCAGAAATCTGCCTGCCTCTGCCTCCCAATTGCTGAGATCAAAGGCGTGTTCTACCAATGCCCAGCTAAACAAAGTAAGATGCTTTTTGTTTGTTTTTTTTTTTTGTTTTTTTTTGGCGGAGGTGGGGGGTTGTTGTCATTGTTGGTTGTTTTTTGAGATAGGGTTTCTCTGTGTAACCCTGACTGTCATGAACTCACTCTGTAGACCTGGCAGGCCTCAACTCAAAAATCAACTGCTTCAGCACCTCAAGTGCTGGTAATAAAGGTGTGTGCCATCACTGCCTGGATGGATAGAACTCTTAAGGTCCATACCAGTAATGAATATTTTTAGTTTTTTTTTTTTTTTTTTTTTTTTTTTTTTTTTTACTTTAGGTTTAGGTTTTTATTTTCAGGTTTTTAGGTGGTGGGAGAAAGACAAAGCCTGCCCAGCAAGAGCACAGACATGTTCTGGATGTCTCAGTTCTCTGACGCTCTGCCACATGCTCCCAGTTAGCCTTGGAAATTCTAAAACATTCTCATAGATTCTATGCACAGTTGGTATTGTATCATTCTTTCTTCAATGTTTGCCATGTCTCCTAATGAGATTGTTTCCATTCTAGGGAAACTGGGTGGGCCTAAATCAGCTGAGAGCCGGTGATTGGTTGAGACCCCAGTGGGTGGGCAAGATCTCATTGTCTCAGGTCTTCATGACTATAAAAGACAAAGCCATTAGGTTCCCTCCTCATAGGAAGAGATAGTCCTAAGGGGGAAGCTTCTCTCTGTGGCTAGATTGTCTCCTCACAGGTCTCCATCCCACTGGTGTTGGGTAAGTCCTATCTCTATTCACAGCTTTTGGAAATTTGTTCTTGTGAGGAAATGACTCGTGGTAATAGTTGATAAGATTCAATCATTCTACAAAGCATTAGAAAATGCTGGTCAATCTTTGGCGTTAATGTGTGAGTTTCATTTCAGATTAATTTCTGTTCCTTTTTGACAAATATGGCATTCAGATGTGGTTACTATTGGGCAGGAACCAGAGAAGAGAGCAGGGAATGGGTTTGAAACTGTAGAAAGACTTTATCAGCTTCCAGACATGACCATGGGTGTTGGGGATCCCAGGGTAGCACTGAGCTCTTCTCAATAGAACTTCTTTTGGGGGTAAATCTCTCTCTATTTGGAGCACAGAGGACCCAAAGCAAAGGCAGGATGTCTATCCAGTGTGTCATAGTTTCTTTCAATGTCTGATAATTTATTTTTACTCCACTGTAAAACCTTGTTTGTTTTTTTTTCCTGTTTTTTTTTTTTTTGTTTTGGTTTTTGTTTGTTTTGTTTTTTGAGACAGGGATTCTCTGTGTAGCCATACCTGTCCTGTAATTTACTCTGTTGACCAGGCTGGCCTCAAACTCAGAAATCCTCCTCCTTCTGCCTCCCAAGTGCTGGGATTAAAGACATGTGCCACCACTGCCTGGCAGACTAGAACCCTAAAAGTTTATACCAGGAATGTATTTTTTGTTGTTGTTTTTTGAGACAGTGTTTATCTGTGTAGCCCTGGCTATCTTGGAACTCTCTCTGTAGACCAGGCTGGCCTCGTACTGAGAAATTCACATCCCTCTGCTTCCCAAGTGCTGGGATTAAAGGCATGCGCCACCAATCCCCGGCTAAACACAGTAAGATGTAGAGCAGGCTGGCCTCGAACTCTGAAATTAACTGCCCCAGCGACCCAAGTGCTAGATTTAAAGGTGTGTGCCACCACACCCTTGCAAGAAAAATCTCTCTCTCTCTCTCTCTCTCTCTCTCTCAATCTCTCCCTCTCTCTCTTTTTTTGGATTTGTTTCTCCCCCCCCCCCCGCCCCCCCCCCCGAGATTTGGTTTCTCTGTATAGCTCTGTCTGTCCTGGAAATCTCTCTGTAGACCAGGGTCGCTTGTAACTCAGAAACTGCCTGCCTATACCTCCCAAGTGCTGAGATCAAAGGTATGTTCCACCAATGCCCAGCTAAAAAAGTAAGATTTTTTTTTTTTTGTTTTTTTTGGGGGGGGTGTTTTGTTGTCATTTTTGTTTGTTTTTTGAGATAGGGTTTCTCTGTGTAACCCTGGCTGTCATGGAACTCACTCTGTAGACCTGGCTGGCCACGAACTCAGAAATCAACTGCCTCAGCACCACAAGTGCTGGGAATAAAGGTGTGTGCCACCACTGCCTGGCTGGATAGAACTCTTAAGGTCCATACCAGTAATGAATATGTTTAATGCATGCCTAAACTTTAGCTATTGATTGAGAGGTTTGTAGCCGTGATAGCCAGGCAATTGTTGGACCCCACCCTTATGGGAGGGCAAATCAGCAGACAAGGTCCTGGGGATCTTTTCAGCTACTGAGCATGATCAGTGAGAGTGGAGATGGGGCAGAGGGCTGCCTAGTTTGGATTTACTTGAGGACAGACCAACCTGGCTTCTGGCAGAGAAATCATCCCTTGGATCTTCTCTGGCCTAGGTGTGACTAGAAACAGAGAGCAGCTTTTGTATCCCGGATGAGTAACCTTGTGAAGGTCAGGTAGTAGATCCTGCCAGTTCTTTTAGAATGATCAATCTTTCTGAGGTCCTCCCTCAGCCTGGATAAAATGGATCAGGTCTTCTCTGTGGGCTGAGAGACTTGGCCTGGGCCCCAAAAGTTCCAGTTACACTAAGGACTGCAGTACCCATGGACCTAATGTCATCTCCCCTCATGTGACATGCATAGATGAGCACGAGCAGATTTTCACCAGGCAAGAGAGTAGCAGGGTCCATGACAGTTGTCTAGGAGGTTGGCCAGGTCCTGGGTCCCACTGGCACTAGACAGTCAGAATTCTGTTGCTCTCAGGAGGAGGCCTCAGCTGCATTGTGGGGTGTTGTGATCCAGATCAGCTGCTGTTTGTTTTTAGTTTTTCCATTAGACTAGGGAGAGCCAACCCTAGGAGAGCTAAGAACATAAAGAGGTAAAACCTCTTTATGTAGCATTGGTCTGGTTGGAGGCTCAGTGCTCCCCAGCCCCACCTCCTGTTTGCATATGGAAGGCATGTTACTCCCACAACACTGCCACACAGAGGCTGCCATACTCTGACACAGATGTAAAGACTCACAGCTGTCTTTAGTCTAAGCAGCTGGGATGACAAGGCTGGCAGCAGTCCTCCTCTGAGACAGCCTCCTATTTCCCGCCCTCACCTGGAAGCCAAGACAGGTCACCTCTGCTGGACAAATACCCGCCAGCATTACCTGCCTGTTGGAACCCAAAGTCAGTAATTTCTGAGGAACTTTTAATTTGGTTTCAGAGACTAGGAGGCAATGATTTAAATAGTTTGAAAACAGGTCCTGAGAAATCTCTGATGATTTTTGCCCATGTGGATAAGAATCTTTGTCATATGAACCACCTATGATTGTCCCTTGGGTAGATGACTCTCTACTTAAAAGACAAAGGGCGCTGAGCCTCCCCAATCAACCCACAGTGACCAATGGAGTCCAAGGATGAGTGGGAATCAAGGGAGTGCTCCAGGAGTGGGATGGTGCTGTGCTCCCAGTGCTCCTGTAGTGGCACTGGGATTCTGCTCCATAGAAACTCAGTTTTTCAAGGTGAAAAGCGCTGACCAGTAAGAGGATGCCCTGGGAAATCAAAACATCAACCAAGAAAGAAGGCTTCTTCTTTCTTACATTTTCTTGCCTTTTCTGTTGATTGTAGAGCTTAGAAGGGTCTTGCTATATATACAGTGTTCTACTCAGAGAAGCCATTCTCCTGAATTCAAATTTATCTTAAAAATGTTATCTTGTCCACCAGGAAACCTAAACCATAGAATGAAGAGAAGAAGGCATAAAAGACGAGTTTAAGGACAGATCAGACAGTGAAGAAAATACAACAGGAAGTCAGGAAAACTCAGAGAGAGAGAGAGAGAGAGAGAGAGAGAGAGAGAGAGAGAGAGAGAGAGAGAGAGAGAGAGAGAGAGAGAGAGAGAGAGAGAAAGAGAACGAAGTCTCAGAAAACATAAACACCCAGGGCAGCCAGGACCCCAGGCTGAGCTCCTGCATTGCTGTGGCCATGACAAACCCTGAGCAGGATATGTCCCAGAACCCAGGCTGTACGATCATGACCTTCCGCCCAAACATGGCAGAATTCTCAAACTTCAGCAAATACATCACCTACATGGAGTCCCAAGGTGCACACCGAGCTGGACTGGCCAAGGTCATCCCACCCAAGGAGTGGAAAGGCAGTGGAAAGTCCTGTGAGGATGTCATGGATATGTCAATTCCTGCTCCTCTGCATCAAGTGGTCTCAGGGCAGGCAGGTGTGTTCACCCAATTCCATAAGAAGAGGAAAGGCATGAGTGTGGGTGAGTATCGTGAGCTGGCCACCAGCAAAAAATACCAGACCCCGCCACACCTGGATTTTGATGATTTGGAGAGAAAATACTGGAAGAATCGTCTGTTTGGGTCACCAATTTATGGTGCTGATGTCAGCGGCTCCCTGTTTGATGAGAACACTCAACACTGGAACGTGGGCCACCTGGGGAGCCTTTTGGATGTGTTGAAGCAGGACCATGGCACAGTGATTGAGGGAGTCAACACGCCCTACCTGTACTTTGGCATGTGGAAGACCACCTTTGCGTGGCACACGGAGGACATGGACCTGTACAGTATCAACTACCTGCACTTTGGGCAGCCCAAGACTTGGTATGCTGTGCCCCCTGAGCATGGCAGGCGCCTGGAGCTCCTGGCCAGGCAACTCTTCCCTGGCAGCTCCAAGGGCTGCCAGGCCTTCCTGAGACACAAGGTGGCGCTCATCTCCCCCACCGTGCTCAAGGAGAATGGCATCCCCTTTGGCCACATCACCCAGCAGGCTGGGGAGTTCATGGTCACCTTTCCCTATGGCTACCACGCGGGCTTCAACCATGGCTTCAACTGTGCAGAGGCCATCAATTTTGCCACCCCGAGGTGGATTGACTATGGCAAGGTGGCACGTCAGTGCAGCTGCGGGGAGGCCAGGGTGAGCTTCTCCATGGATGCCTTTGAGGGGCTCCTGCAGCCTGAGAGCTATGAGCTGTGGAAACAGCAAGGGGATCCTCGAGGAAAGGACCAGCTGGAGCTCACCTCCTGTCCCAGGCAGGAGCTGACACTTGGGACCTACACACTGGATCAGGGGAAGCCCACTTCCACCTGGAGGCATTCCCATTTGGGACCCCTCAGGAGTCGCGTGAGCAGGGACCACAACAGCTGTCCTTATTACAAGGAGGTGCACCCAGAGTCCCTGTGCCTTTCCCCATCCAAGCTTTTGTATCCTGGGTCTACTCCACAAGGGACAACATTCTCCAAACTCACTTCTGGAGCCTCCGGGATCCCTTTTGATTCTGCTGATGCTATAGGTCCCAGGGAACCACTCACAGGTATGGAGAATCTTGCAGAGGAGCCCCCAGGTCTCCCAGCCATTCCTGGTGGTGGAGTAGAAGTATCATCATGCAGGATCACCTCCAAGGTCTGAGGCCATCAGACTCTACTTCGGATGATGCATCTGAGTGTCCTCTTGGATTGGGCAGGGTCTCCTTCAGAATTTATGGCGATCTGCAGGATCTTGTGCCATTGTATGAAGAGAAAGCTTCCAGATTCTTTATCTTCTAACAGTATCCTGCTGTTGGCCAAACTGGGACTTCCCTACACTCAGAAGGAAATGCTTGGCCTGAGGATGCTGAGGATACTGATACTTCCTCCTGCACTGCCCACTGACCCTCCATTGATTTCAGTGTCCCGCAATAGCATGCCAGAGTGAGAAACCAAGCAGGTCTCAGGCTCTCAGCATAGCCCTCGATGCACCTGCAAGTCTGACTAGATTCACCCAGAGATCATTGTCTTCAGAACATCAGTAAGGACCTTCAAGAGACCCAGATGGGTTCATTGACTTTGACTTCTACCTCCTAGGAGGAGGGAGGAAGGAGGGACAGAGAGCCTGCAGGCTGCTCCCTTCTGTTCTGTCCTGGCATTTGGTTGTAATGCTGCTCTCATTTCTCATAAACTCAGTGGGACTATAGATTAGACAGGGTGGGAGGTTTACAGTAGGTTGTGGGTGGGGACATTCGACATGTGAGGACATGAGTAACCTGCTGTTCACACTAGGGTAACCGGGTTCTTAAGGACAGGCATTTACTCCACACTTATTTCAATCTCCGGCTCTGTAACTAGGCCCGTGAAATAAATATTTTAGTTTGCTAACTAAAGTGTGGTTAATACATTACTATGTATTTGGGTTCTACGATGTTGGGTAGAGGGTATGTCTCCTAAGGCATGGGGCTTTTGTTTTGTTTTGTTTTTTTAGATTTGTTTTTTTGAGACACGTTTTCTCTGTATAGCCCTGTCTGTCTCCTAATGCATGTAGTCTCCAACATGTCCCTGTATTAGTCTGAATGGGGCAGAGACTCCATGTGTCCCTGTTAGTCAGCTATCCCCACACTCCATAACTCTTTTGTAATGGTTTCTCTTTATAGCCATGGCTCTCCTGGAATTCAATCTGTAGACCATGCTGGCCTCCAACTCAGAAATCTGCCTGCCTCTGTCTCCCAAATGCTCAGAGTGAAGGCATGCACCAGCACCACCCGGCCAGCCTGCTCTTTATAGAACCCAAGAATACCATTCCAGAGATGGTACCACCCACAGGGAGCCCTCCCCTCTTGATCCCTATAGTGAGAAAATGACCCACAGCTGGATCTCCTGGAGGCACTTCCCAACTGAAACTCCTTTCTCTGTCATAACTCCAGCCTCTGTCAAATAGACACATAAAACCTGCCAGTACAATTGACCCCTTGACAACTTGACACAGAAATACATCACTATTAAGCCTCAATCCTTCCTTATTTATCCCCCAGATCTACATATGTTTAATTGTCCCACAGTCTTTACATATTAAAATTTCAATGCCTTTAAAATGTCCAATATCATTTCAAATTAAAAGTCTCTTGAAACTACAAAGTTCTCTTAAGTGTGGGCTTCACTAAAATACTTTCTTCCATCAAGAGGGAAAACTGTCAGAGTACAGTCACAATCAAAAGCAAAACTCAAAGTCCAAAGCTTCATTGTCTGGGATCCAACTCAGGAACTTTTGGGCTTCTACAAGGGCTTGGGTCACTTCTCCAGCTCTGCCTTTTCTAACACACACCTTGTCTTCTAGGCTCCAGCTGTCTGTACTCCACTGCTGCTGCTGTTCTTGGTGGTCATTGCATGGCACAGGCATCTACAAAACACTGCTGTCTTCTGCTGTAACTACGCTTCACCAATAGCCTGGCAGAGGCTCTTTTTCATGGTGACAAACCTCAACTCTTTGCATGACTTCTTCAGTCTTGGGCCTTCAATTGCATCTGAGGTTGCACCTTCAACAATGGCCTTCCACAGCCTCACACAGTGCAGGCCCTTAACTGTTCTTCATGACCACTTCATGCCTTCAAAACCAGGACCACCTGGGTGAATCTTCCAAAGTACCAAGTCTAGCCACAGCACAAAATACAACCGTGGCTCTCTCAGGAACCCAGCCTCTGTGCTCTCAGAAAACACTTCCCAAAGTTTTCACCTCAGTGATGCTGGTCTCTTCTTAATCACCACTAATTTCTTAGCCCCTGTTAACCAGCATCAATATTCACAGTAACACAAAGGATTGCTTTAGTGGTTCTGTTATCTTGTTAGTCACAGCTGATTCTTCAGCCACAGGTAATCAAAACCACAGAATCTTCACAATCAAAACCTGCACCTGATAAGAGACTTTAATCTTCCCTCTGAAGTGTCACAAGCCAGTCCACCATATTCTGCACTGTTCTTAACATTATCTTCCAAGCCCCTACAAAACTTTCCACTGAGCTCTTAACATCCTATTGCCTCTTTTAGCTCATAGTTCCAAGCCCTCCCTCTATCCTCCCCAAAACATGGTAAAGTTGTCACAGGAACACCCCACTACACTGGTACCAATTTGTCTTAGGGTTTCTAGTCCTGTACAAACATCATGACCAAGAAGCAAATTGAGGAGGAAAGTGTTTATTGAGCTTACACTTCCACACTGCTGTTCACCACTAAAGGAAGTCAGGACTGGAACTCAAGCAGGTCAGGAAGCAGGAACTGGTGCAGAGGCCATGGAAAAATGTATCTTACTAGCTTGATTCCCCTGGCTTGCTCAGCCTGCTCTCTTATAGAACCCAAGACTACCAGCCCAGAGAGGGTACCACCCACAAGGGGCCCTCACCCTTTCATCACTAATTGAGAAAATGCCCCACAGATGGATCTCAATGAAGCCCTTCCCCCAACAGAATCTCCTTTCTCTGTGATAAGTCCAGTGTGTGTTTAGTAGACACACAAAACCAGCCAGTATACAAGCCAATAAATTTCTTTCAAAAATAATTTATAATGAATATATTATATCTCAAATACTGCAACTTAGGATTGACAAATTAAAGACACTTAATGATTTTTAAAAATAATTGGGAAATATTAACTGGAGAAGACCTTATTTAAAAATTACCACAGGACAATTGCTTAATTTGTTTGAAATTCTTAAAGGAAATCCTGATCCTAAGTCTAAAATACAGCTTGCTAAAGAAGCTTTAAAACAATCAGAATGGATAAAGCAAATGATACAAGATGCTAAAGTAAATCAAACAAATTATTTAAAAACTTGCTCGCTTATTATTCTTAAAACACCTTACACCCTACTGCATGTTTATGGCAAGAAGTTTTATGGGAATGAATATATCTCTCTCATAGTCAAGTGAAAATGGTACCTTCTTATCCTGTTATGTGTAGCCAGTTAATTATTAAAGTGAGGTTAGGATACAGGTAACTATTTGTCAAAGAAACTCATGAAGTTTGTATTCCATATAATAAGGAACAATTGGGGTATTTAGGTCAAACTGCAGATGATTGGGGAAATGCATTAGCTCATTATATGGAACAAATCAAATGTCATGTACCTCAACACCCTGAATTAAAGCTTGTAGAAGGAACAGGAATAATCTTTCCTTCTATACTAGCATCGGAACCTACTTCTGAAGCCCTCTTACTATTTACAGATGTGTCATCCATGGAATTTAAGCCATCTATATGAAAGATAAACCTGTGGTTATTCAAAAGGCAAAAGAATTTCTGCACATCAGGAGAAAATTATTGCAGTTATTACTGCCCTTGAACATATACTTGAAGAGGTCAACCTTTATACAAGTTCAAATTATGTAGTTTGATTATTTTCTGATATAGAGACAGCTCTTATATCTGGAAATTCCAAAATTATATCACTCTTGCTTCTGTTGCAAAAGATAATTCAATCAAGAAAAAGGAAAATTTATAGAACATATCAGAACACATACTGGCCTACCATGTCCAGTGGCTTAAGGAAATTCTATGGCAGATTTATTAACAAAAGAACCCTTGATTGCCCTTATGGTTGAACAAGCTTTAGAAAGTCATGCTTTTCATTATCAGATTGCACTGGTTTTGAGAAGGATGTTCAGCAGGGCAGTGGTGGCTCAAGAGTTTAATCACAGTACTTGCTAGGCAGAGGTAGGTGGATTTCTGAGTTTGAGGCCAGCCTGGTCTGCATAGTGAGTTCCACGACAACCAGGGCTATATAGAGAAAACCTCTCTTGAAACAACAAAAAACAGAGAGAGAGAGCAAGACAGAGAGAGACAGAGATACAGACACACACACACACACACACAGTCACACACAGACACACACACACATACACACACACACACACACACACACACACACAAACACACACACACAGAGTACAGGATGTTCAATTTGACATGAAAACAGCCTCGGCCATTTGTGAAGGACTGTGAACATTGTCCTGATGTATAGCAACCATTAAAAATGGGAGTTAATCCAAAGGGCCTTAAGGTTCGAGTTTCATGACAAATGGACATGACAAGACAAATGGACATAACTCAATTCCCAGAATATGGAAAGTTGGCCTACGTATGTGTTACTGTAGATACCTACTCTCATGTGCTTATGGCCACTGCAAGAACCGTGGAGGCTGAGAAACATGTCATTCAACACCTTATTACATGCTCCTCCTCCTCCTCAGGTAAGCCAAAAAGAATTAAAACTGATAATGCTCCAACTTACACTTCTCAAGCTTTGGCAAAGTTTGCAGTCAACTGAGTATACAATATACAATGGGAATTCCATATAACCCCAAGGACACTCTATCATAGAAAGGACTCATCAAAATCTTAAGGTTCAACTTCAAAGATTAAAATCTAGTAGTCTTTCTATTTGTCTCATCAATATTATGTTTGTTTTGTGGTTCTTTGTTTTTTTTTTTTTGTTTTATTATTTTTTTTTTTGAGACAGGTTTTCCCTGTGTAGCCCTGGCTGTCCTGGAACTAACTCTTTTGACCAGGCTGGCTTCGAACTCAGAAATGCTCCTGCCTCTGTGTCCCAGAGTGCTGGTATTATGGGTGTGTGACACCAGTGCCCAGCCTTTTTTTGTTTTTTGAGACAGGGTTTCTCTGTGTAGCCTTGGCTGTCCTGGAACTCACTGTGAAAATCAGGCTGGCCTCAAACTCAAAAATCAGCCTGCCTCTGCCTCCCAAGTGCTGGGATTAAAGGCGTGTGCCACTATCACCCTTCTTCACCTCATCTATTATTAAGCTATGCTTTATTTACCATTAATCACCTTAATACAGATGATAAAGGTTTTTCTCTTATACAAAATCATTGGGCTCTCAGTACAGCAGACTGTTACAATTTTAATAATGAGGCTAGAGTTTTTCAGAGGCACCTGGATTTCAAGGACCCTCATTCCAGGGACCCCATTCCTGGCTGGGCTAGTCTCAGCAGGACCCTCATTTGCCAGTCTCCATGGAGCCCCTGAGAGATCCTGGCTTCTCTTCCCATTACTGGGGATGCTTCCCATTCCCAAGACTTTTGCATTTCTCCAGACTTCCAGCCACCTGAGGGGTTCCTGTGTTTGCCTGCAAAAGGGGTGCGTCTCCTCTTAGGGAAGGTGAATCTTATGTGGAGACCCCTCCCAAAAGTATCCCCATTCCCACAGGGAAACCATTTTGGGGCAGGTTGTTTCTCTGATCCCTGAGTGAGGCAGTTCTACTTGTGAAAATACCTGTTACAGTCCTACCTGTGGCGGTTTGTTTACAGACTTTGTTGGGCTGTGGAAGGGTTGAGGAGCAGCACCTGGATCCTCTAGTTCACATCCCTGATTTAAAGAAGGGCTCTCAATGGACTGCCCTGCCGGGAAACATCCTGACAGTGTTTCTCTGGGAGCACATAAGGTCACCATGCCTCTGGAATGATCATCCAGGATGATTATCTGGTTGTTTGTCTGTTAGTTTTGTTTGAATTAGACAATATTTTATTTTTTATTTGATATATTTTTTATTTGCATTTCACATGATTTCACCTTTCCTGGCTCCCCACTCCCTGAAAGTCCCATAAGCTCTCATCCCTCCCCCAGTTCCACCATCCACCCCTTCCCACATCCCTGTTATGGTATTGCCCTACACTGCTGCACTGAGCCTTTCCAGAATCATGGGCCACTCCTCTGTTCTTTTTGGACATCATTTGATATGTGGATTATGTCTTGGGAATTGCAAGTTTCTAGGCTAATATCTACTTATCAGTGAGCGCATACCATGATTGATTTTTGGAGACTGGGTTACCTCATTTAGGATGATGTTCTCCTGCCCCATCCATTTGTATAAGACTTTCATGAATTCATTGTTTCTAATGGTTGAATAGTAATCAATTGTATATATATACCACATTTTTGTGTTCATTCTTCCATGGAGGGAGATCTGGGTTCTTTCCAGCTTCTGGGTATTATAAATAGGACTGCTATGAATATAGTGGAGCATGTATCCTTAATACATGCTGGGGAATCCTCTGGGTTTATACCCAGGTGTGATATAGTAGGGTCCTCCGGAAGTGACATGCTCAGTTTCCTGAGGAAAAGTGAGACTGATTTCCAGATTGGTTGTACCAACTTGCAACCCCACCAGTAGTGGAGGAGTGTTCCTCTTTCTCAACATCCTTGCCAACACCTGCTCTCTCCTGAGATTTTAATTTTATCCATTCTGACTGGTGTGAGGTGAAATCTCAGGGTTGTTTTGATTTGCATTTCCCTAATGATTAATGATGTTCAACCCTTTTTAAGATGCTTCTTAGGCATCTGAAGTTCTTCAGGTGAAAATTCTTTGTTTAGCTCTGTAACCCATTTCTTAATAGGGTTATTTGTTTCCCTGGAGTCTAACTTCTTGTGTTCTTTTATATATTGGATATTAGCCCTCTTTCAGATGTAGGGTTGTTAAAGATCTTTTCCCAATTTGTTGGCTGCTGATTTGCCTTTTGATGGTGTCCTTTGCCTTACAGAAACTTTGTAATTTTATGAGGTCCCATCTGTCAATTCTTGATCTTAGAGCATAAGCTATTGGTGTTCTGTTCAGGATCTGCCACCCCCCCCCCCATGTCCTCAAGGGTTTTCCCCAGTTTCTTTTCGAATAGTTTCAGTGTGCCTGGCTTTATGTGGAGGTCCTTGATCCACTTGGAGTTGGGCTCTGTACAAGGAGATAAGAATGGATCAATTCACATTCTTCTGCATGCTGACCTCCAGTTGAGCCAGCACCATTTGTTGAAAAGGCTATCTTTTTTCCCACTGGATGTTTTCAGCTTCTTTGTCAAAGATCAAGTGGCCATAGGTGTGTGGGTTCATTTCTACATCTTCAATCCTATTCCATTGATCCACCTGCCTGTCACTCTACCAATACCATGCAGTTTTTAACACTATTGCTCTGTAGTACTGCTTGAGGTCTGGGATACTGATTCCCCGAGAAGTTCTTTGACTGTTGAGAATAGTTTTAGCTACCCTGTTTTTTTTTTTTTTTTTTTTTTTTTTTGTTATTCCTGATGAATTTGAAAATTGCTCTTTCTAACTCTATGAAGAACTGAGTTGAGATTTTGATGGGTATTCCATTGAATCTGTATATTGCTTTTGGCAAGATGGCTATTTTAACTATATAAATGGTGCCAATCCATGAGTGTAACAGATTTTTCCATTTTCTGAGGTCTTCTTCCATTTCCTTCTTCAGAGACTTGAACTTCTTGTCATACAGATCTTTCACTTGTTTGGTAAGGGTCACTGCAAGATACCTTACACTGTTTGTGGCTATTGTGAAGTGTGTCGTTTCCCTAATTTCTTTCTCAGCCTGCTTATCCTTTGAGTGTAGTAAGGGTACTGATTTGCTTGAGATGATGATGTTATAACCTGCCACTCTGCTGAAGTTGTTTATCAGCTATAGGAGTTCTGTGGTGGAGTTTTTTGGATCACTTAAGTATACTATCATATCATCTGCAAATAGTGATAGTTTGACTTCTTCCTTTCCTATTTATATCCCTTTGACCTCTTTATGTTGTCTAATTGCTCTAGCTAGTAGCTCCAGTACAATTTGGAAAAGATAGACTCTCCTATTGTGACATTCAGTGTCCCTGTGTCCACTCCTGTAGACTTCCACACCCACTGGATGCCCCAGTATTCTCCTCTTGTGTCTGTGACTCCTAGCCAGGGCCTGTTGCCATGTTACCTCCCCTATTGGAGGACCCAGGATAATTTACCTCAGCTTTTGGTTGTTCACTCCCATTGTCAATTGGACCAACCTTGGGTGATGTTGATATCCTGGGCTGGCTTCATTGTTAATGTCCATGGGGCCTTTGCATCTGTTACCCTGGATTCCTTAAGACTGTGTCACATTCCCAAGGCAACCAAAGATCTAATGTCACTAACCCATCTGACACACCCTGTGCATCGCTGCATGGCAGATTCTGGAAGTTTTCATTGTTTAGTCAACTGTGATCAAGAGAAACCACATAATCTATGATCTTTAATATTCTGTTTCCTTAAATGTATGTATGAAAGGTCTGAGTCAAAATTTTGGAGCCTCGTTTGAAATTAGAAATTTTGGTGTGTGGCCTGCCCAATAGGCAAGAGTATTTAGCACGATTGCAGAGAACATACATTCAAGTCTCATTAATCCCACAAACCATGATAGATGGCTTGTGATGAACATGCACTAGAGGGCATGCCCAGGAAACACACACACACACACACACACAGAGAGACAGAGAGAGATGGAGAGAGACAGAGAGAAACAGAGAGAAAAAGAGAGAAACCAGGAGAGAGAAAGAGAGAGAGAGAGAGAGAGAGAGAGAGAGAGAGAGAGAGAGAGCATGAGAGGCAGAGAGGAAAAGAGATAGACAGAGTCATACAAAACAAACCAACCAAAAGCATGGTGACATACAGATCTCAGACATCAGGCCAGCCTGGAGCCTGGTCTGTAAAATGAGTTCAAAGACCAGGTGGTGTGGTGGCAAACACCTGTAATTCCAGCACTTGGGAGGCAGAGGCAGGCAGATTTCTGAATTCAAGGCCAGATTGGTCTACAGAGTGCCTGGACAGCCAGGACTACACAGAGAAACTCTGACTGGAAAAAGCAGAGAGAGAAAGAGAGAGAGAGAGAGAGAGAGAGAGAGAGAGAGACTGAGAGACTGAGAGGAACAGACATAGACAGAGGCATACAAACCAAACCAACCAAAGGCATGGTGACATACAGATCTCAGACATCAGGACAGCCTGGTGCCTGGTCTGTAAAATGAGGTCAAAGACCAGGCGGTGTGGTGGCCAACACCTGTAATCCCAGCACTTGGGAGGCAGAGGCAGGCAGATTTCTGAGTTCAAGGCCAGCTTCGTCTACAGAGTGCCCAGATAGCTAGGACTACACAGAGAAACCCTGTCTCGAAAAACCAGACAGAGAGAGAGAGAGAGAGAGAGAGAGAGAGAGAGAGAGAGAGAGAGAGAGAGAGTTGATCCCTATAATCCTGACTTTCCAGGAACTGGATCTGTCCACCAGTCTTTTCTCAAATTCATCGATCCCCCTGGCTCTGCCTCCAAAGTGGGATACAGTGCATACAACCCAATGCCCAGCAAAAATCTTTCTCATTCCTTTGTTTTGTGCTACTTTTTGGTTAAAACGTGTAGTTGTTCAGAACTTGGGGCCCCTGCTGTTCTCTTGTCTATTTCAGGTTTAGAGGTGGTGGGAGAAAGACAAAGTCTGTCCAGCAAGAGCACAGACATGTTCTGGATGTCTCAGTTCTCTGATGCTCTGCCACATGCTCCCAGTTAGCCTTGGAAATTCTAAAACATTCCCATAGATTCTATGCACAGTTGGTATTGTATCATTCTACCTTCAATGTTTGCCATGTCTCCTAATGAGATTGTTTCCATTCTAGGGAAACTGGGTGGGCCTAAGTCAGCTAAGAGCCGGTGATTGATTGAGACCCCAGTGGGTGGGCAAGCTCTCGTTGCCTCAGGACTTCATGACTATCAGAGACGAAGCCATTAGGTTCCCTGCTCATAGGAAGAGATAGTCCTAAGGGGGAAGCTTCTCTCTGTGGCTAGATTGTCTCCTCACAGGTCTCCATTCCACTGGTGTTGGGTAAGTCCTATCTCTATTCACAGCTTTTGGAAATGTGTTCCTGTGAGGAAATGAGTCGTGGTAATAGTTGATAAGATTCAATCATTCTACAAAGGATTAGAAAATGCTGGTCAATCTTTGGCGTTAATGTGTGAGTTTCATTTCAGATTAATTTGTGTCCGTTTCTGACAAATATGGCATTCAGATGTGGTTACTATTGGGCAGGAACCAGAGAAGAGAGCAGGGAATGACTTTGAAACTGTAGAAAGACTTTATCAGCTTCCAGACATGGACTCTGGGTGTTGAGGATCCCAGGGTAGCACTGAGCTATTCTCAAGAGAACTTCATTTGGGAGTAAATCTCTCTCTACATGGGGCACAGAGGACCCAAAGCAAAGGCAGGATGTCTATCCAGTGTGTAATAGTTTCTTTCAATGTCTAATAATTTATTTTTACCCCGGTGGAAAACCCTGGTTTTTGTTTTTGTTTTTTTGTTTTTGTTTTTGTTTTTGAGACAGGGATTCTTTGTGTAGCCATACCTGTCCTGGAATTTACTCTGTTGACCAGGCTGGCCTCAAACTCAGAAATCCTCCTCCCTTTGCTTCCCAAGTGCTGGGATTAAAGGCATGTGCCACCACTGCCGGGCAGACTAGAACCCTAAAATACATTCCATACCAGCAATGTATTTTTTTGTTGTTGTTGTTTTTTGAGAAAGTGTTTCTCTGTGTAGCCCTGGCTATCTTGGAACTCACTCTGTAGACCAGGCTGGCCTCGTACTGAGAAATCTGCCTCCTTCTGCTTCGCAAGTGCAGGGATTAAAGGCATGCACCACCACTGCCTGGCTAAACACAGTAAGATGTAGAGCAGGCTGGCCTCGAACTCTGAAATCAACTACGCCAGCATCCCAAGTGCTGGGATTAAAGGTGTGTGCCACCACTGCCTTGCAAGAAAAATCTCTCTCTCTCTCGTTTTATTTTTGGATATGGTTTTATTTTCCCAATTTGGTTTCTCTGTATAGCTCTGACTGTCCTGGAAATCACTCTGTAGACCAGGCTGACTTGGAACTCAGAAATCTGCCTGCCTCTACCTCCCAAGTGCTGAGATCAAAGGTGTGTTCTACCAATGCCCAGCTAAACAAAGTAAGATGCTTTTTGTTTGTATTTTTTTGTTTTTTGTTTTTTTTTTTTGGCGGCGGGTGGGGGGGGTTGTTGTCGTTGTTGTTTGTTTTTTGAGATAGGGTTTCTCTGTGTAATCCTGGCTGTCATGGAACTCACTCTGTAGACCTGGCAGGCCTCAACTCAAAAATAAACTGCTTCAGCACCACAAGTGCTGGTAATAAAGGTGTGTGCCACCACTGCCTGGCTGGATAGAACTCTTAAGGTCCATACCAGTAATGAATATTTTTAGGTTTTTTTATTTTAGGTTTAGGTTTTTATTTTCAGGTTTCGAGGTGGTGGGAGAAAGACAAAGCCTGTCCAGCAAGAGCACAGACATGTTCTGGATGTCTCAGTTCTCTGACGCTCTGCCAGATGCTCCCAGTTAGCCTTGGAAATTCTAAAACATTCTCATAGATTCTATGCACAGTTGGTATTGTATCATTCTATCCTCAATGTTTGCCATGTCTCCTAATGAGATTGTTTCCATTCTAGGGAAACTGGGTGGGCCTAAGTCAGCTGAGAGCCGGTGATTGGTTGAGACCCCAGTGGGTGGGCAAGCTCTCATTGCCTCAGGTCTTCATGACTATAAAAGATGAAGCCATTAGGTTCCCTGCTCATAGGAAGAGATAGTCCTAAGGGGGAAGCTTCTCTCTGTGGCTAGATTGTCTCCTCACAGATTTCCATTCCACTGGTGTTGGGTAAGTCCTATCTCTATTCACAGCTTTTGGAAATGTGTTCCTTTGAGGAAATGAGTCGTGGTAATAGTTGATAAGATTCAATCATTCTACAAAGAATTAGAAAATGCTGGTCAATCTTTGGCGTTAATGTGTGAGTTTCATTTCAGATTAATTTGTGTTCGTTTCTGACAAATATAGCATTCAGATGTGGTTACTATTGGGCAGGAACCAGAGAAGAGAGCAGGGAATGGCTTTGAAACTGTAGAAAGACTTTATCAGCTTCCAGACATGGACTCTGGGTGTTGAGGATCCCAGGGTAACACTGAGCTATTCTCAAGAGAACTTCATTTGGGAGTAAATCTCTCTCTACATGGGGCACAGAGGACCCAAAGCAAAGGCAGGATGTCTATCCAGTGTGTAATAGTTTCTTTCAATGTCTAATAATTTATTTTTACCCCTGTGGAAAACCCTGGTTTTTGTTTTTGTTTTTTTGTTTTTGTTTTTGTTTTTTGAGACAGGGATTCTTTGTGTAGCCATATCTGTCCTGGAATTTACTCTGTTGACCAGGCTGTCCTCAAACTCAGAAATCCTCCTCCCTTTGCTTCCCATGTGCTGGGATTAAAGGCATGTGCTACCACTGCCGGGCAGACGAGAACCCTAAAATTCTATACCAGCAATGTCTTTTTGTTGTTGTTGTTGTTTTTTGAGACAGTGTTTCTCTGTGTATCCCTGGCTATCTTGGAACTCACTCTGTAGACCAGGCTGGCCTCATACTGAGAAATCTGCCTCCTTCTGCTTCCCAAGAGCTGGGATTAAAGGCATGCACCACCACTGCCTGGCTAAACACAGTAAGATGTAGAGCAGGCTGGCCTCGAACTCTGAAATCAACTACGCCAGCATCCCAAGTGCTGGGATTAAAGGTGTGTGCCACCACTGCCTTGCAAGAAAAATCTCCCTCTCTCTCTTTTTATTTTTGAATTTGGTTTTATTTTCGCGATTTGGTTTCTCTGTATAGCTCTGACTGTCCTGGAAATCACTCTGTAGACCAGGCTGGCTTGGAACTCAGAAATCTGCCTGCCTCTGCCTCCCAATTGCTGAGATCAAAGGCGTGTTCTACCAATGCCCAGCTAAACAAAGTAAGATGCTTTTTGTTTGTTTTTTTTTTTTTGTTTTTTTTTTGGCGGAGGTGGGGGGTTGTTGTCATTGTTGGTTGTTTTTTGAGATAGGGTTTCTCTGTGTAACCCTGACTGTCATGAACTCACTCTGTAGACCTGGCAGGCCTCAACTCAAAAATCAACTGCTTCAGCACCTCAAGTGCTGGTAATAAAGGTGTGTGCCATCACTGCCTGGATGGATAGAACTCTTAAGGTCCATACCAGTAATGAATATTTTTAGTTTTTTTTTTTTTTTTTTTTTTTTTTTTTTTTTTTTTTTTTTTTTACTTTAGGTTTAGGTTTTTATTTTCAGGTTTTTAGGTGGTGGGAGAAAGACAAAGCCTGCCCAGCAAGAGCACAGACATGTTCTGGATGTCTCAGTTCTCTGACGCTCTGCCACATGCTCCCAGTTAGCCTTGGAAATTCTAAAACATTCTCATAGATTCTATGCACAGTTGGTATTGTATCATTCTTTCTTCAATGTTTGCCATGTCTCCTAATGAGATTGTTTCCATTCTAGGGAAACTGGGTGGGCCTAAATCAGCTGAGAGCCGGTGATTGGTTGAGACCCCAGTGGGTGGGCAAGATCTCATTGTCTCAGGTCTTCATGACTATAAAAGACAAAGCCATTAGGTTCCCTGCTCATAGGAAGAGATAGTCCTAAGGGGGAAGCTTCTCTCTGTGGCTAGATTGTCTCCTCACAGGTCTCCATCCCACTGGTGTTGGGTAAGTCCTATCTCTATTCACAGCTTTTGGAAATTTGTTCTTGTGAGGAAATGACTCGTGGTAATAGTTGATAAGATTCAATCATTCTACAAAGCATTAGAAAATGCTGGTCAATCTTTGGCGTTAATGTGTGAGTTTCATTTCAGATTAATTTCTGTTCCTTTTTGACAAATATGGCATTCAGATGTGGTTACTATTGGGCAGGAACCAGAGAAGAGAGCAGGGAATGGGTTTGAAACTGTAGAAAGACTTTATCAGCTTCCAGACATGACCATGGGTGTTGGGGATCCCAGGGTAGCACTGAGCTCTTCTCAATAGAACTTCTTTTGGGGGTAAATCTCTCTCTATTTGGAGCACAGAGGACCCAAAGCAAAGGCAGGATGTCTATCCAGTGTGTCATAGTTTCTTTCAATGTCTGATAATTTATTTTTACTCCACTGTAAAACCTTGTTTGTTTTTTTTTCCTGTTTTTTTTTTTTTGTTTTGGTTTTTGTTTGTTTTGTTTTTTGAGACAGGGATTCTCTGTGTAGCCATACCTGTCCTGTAATTTACTCTGTTGACCAGGCTGGCCTCAAACTCAGAAATCCTCCTCCTTCTGCCTCCCAAGTGCTGGGATTAAAGACATGTGCCACCACTGCCTGGCAGACTAGAACCCTAAAAGTTTATACCAGGAATGTATTTTTTGTTGTTGTTTTTTGAGACAGTGTTTCTCTGTGTAGCCCTGGCTATCTTGGAACTCTCTCTGTAGACCAGGCTGGCCTCGTACTGAGAAATTCACATCCCTCTGCTTCCCAAGTGCTGGGATTAAAGGCATGCGCCACCAATCCCCGGCTAAACACAGTAAGATGTAGAGCAGGCTGGCCTCGAACTCTGAAATTAACTGCCCCAGCGACCCAAGTGCTAGATTTAAAGGTGTGTGCCACCACACCCTTGCAAGAAAAATCTCTCTCTCTCTCTCTCTCTCTCTCTCTCTCTCTCAATCTCTCCCTCTCTCTCTTTTTTTGGATTTGTTTCTCCCCCCCCCGCCCCCCCCGAGATTTGGTTTCTCTGTATAGCTCTGTCTGTCCTGGAAATCTCTCTGTAGACCAGGGTCGCTTGTAACTCAGAAACTGCCTGCCTATACCTCCCAAGTGCTGAGATCAAAGGTATGTTCCACCAATGCCCAGCTAAAAAAGTAAGATTTTTTTTTTTGTTTTTTTTGGGGGGGGTGTTTTGTTGTCATTTTTGTTTGTTTTTTGAGATAGGGTTTCTCTGTGTAACCCTGGCTGTCATGGAACTCACTCTGTAGACCTGGCTGGCCACGAACTCAGAAATCAACTGCCTCAGCACCACAAGTGCTGGGAATAAAGGTGTGTGCCACCACTGCCTGGCTGGATAGAACTCTTAAGGTCCATACCAGTAATGAATATGTTTAATGCATGCCTAAACTTTAGCTATTGATTGAGAGGTTTGTAGCCGTGATAGCCAGGCAATTGTTGGACCCCACCCTTATGGGAGGGCAAATCAGCAGACAAGGTCCTGGGGATCTTTTCAGCTACTGAGCATGATCAGTGAGAGTGGAGATGGGGCAGAGGGCTGCCTAGTTTGGATTTACTTGAGGACAGACCAACCTGGCTTCTGGCAGAGAAATCATCCCTTGGATCTTCTCTGGCCTAGGTGTGACTAGAAACAGAGAGCAGCTTTTGTATCCCGGATGAGTAACCTTGTGAAGGTCAGGTAGTAGATCCTGCCAGTTCTTTTAGAATGATCAATCTTTCTGAGGTCCTCCCTCAGCCTGGATAAAATGGATCAGGTCTTCTCTGTGGGCTGAGAGACTTGGCCTGGGCCCCAAAAGTTCCAGTTACACTAAGGACTGCAGTACCCATGGACCTAATGTCATCTCCCCTCATGTGACATGCATAGATGAGCACGAGCAGATTTTCACCAGGCAAGAGAGTAGCAGGGTCCATGACAGTTGTCTAGGAGGTTGGCCAGGTCCTGGGTCCCACTGGCACTAGACAGTCAGAATTCTGTTGCTCTCAGGAGGAGGCCTCAGCTGCATTGTGGGGTGTTGTGATCCAGATCAGCTGCTGTTTGTTTTTAGTTTTTCCATTAGACTAGGGAGAGCCAACCCTAGGAGAGCTAAGAACATAAAGAGGTAAAACCTCTTTATGTAGCATTGGTCTGGTTGGAGGCTCAGTGCTCCCCAGCCCCACCTCCTGTTTGCATATGGAAGGCATGTTACTCCCACAACACTGCCACACAGAGGCTGCCATACTCTGACACAGATGTAAAGACTCACAGCTGTCTTTAGTCTAAGCAGCTGGGATGACAAGGCTGGCAGCAGTCCTCCTCTGAGACAGCCTCCTATTTCCCGCCCTCACCTGGAAGCCAAGACAGGTCACCTCTGCTGGACAAATACCCGCCAGCATTACCTGCCTGTTGGAACCCAAAGTCAGTAATTTCTGAGGAACTTTTAATTTGGTTTCAGAGACTAGGAGGCAATGATTTAAATAGTTTGAAAACAGGTCCTGAGAAATCTCTGATGATTTTTGGCCATGTGGATAAGAATCTTTGTCATATGAACCACCTATGATTGTCCCTTGGGTAGATGACTCTCTACTTAAAAGACAAAGGGCGCTGAGCCTCCCCAATCAACCCACAGTGACCAATGGAGTCCAATGATGAGTGGGAATCAAGGGAGTTCTCCAGGAGTGGGATGGTGCTGTGCTCCCAGTGCTCCTGTAGTGGCACTGGGATTCTGCTCCATAGAAACTCAGTTTTTCAAGGTGAAAAGCGCTGACCAGTAAGAGGATGCCCTGGGAAATCAAAACATCAACCAAGAAAGAAGGCTTCTTCTTTCTTACATTTTCTTGCCTTTTCTGTTGATTGTAGAGCTTAGAAGGGTCTTGCTATATATACAGTGTTCTACTCAGAGAAGCCATTCTCCTGAATTCAAATTTATCTTAAAAATGTTATCTTGTCCACCAGGAAACCTAAACCATAGAATGAAGAGAAGAAGGCATAAAAGACGAGTTTAAGGACAGATCAGACAGTGAAGAAAATACAACAGGAAGTCAGGAAAACTCAGAGAGAGAGAGAGAGAGAGAGAGAAAGAGAGAGAGAGAGAGAGAGAGAGAGAGAAAGAGAACGAAGTCTCAGAAAACATAAACACCCAGGGCAGCCAGGACCCCAGGCTGAGCTCCTGCATTGCTGTGGCCATGACAAACCCTGAGCAGGATATGTCCCAGAACCCAGGCTGTACGATCATGACCTTCCGCCCAAACATGGCAGAATTCTCAAACTTCAGCAAATACATCACCTACATGGAGTCCCAAGGTGCACACCGAGCTGGACTGGCCAAGGTCATCCCACCCAAGGAGTGGAAAGGCAGTGGAAAGTCCTGTGAGGATGTCATGGATATGTCAATTCCTGCTCCTCTGCATCAAGTGGTCTCAGGGCAGGCAGGTGTGTTCACCCAATTCCATAAGAAGAGGAAAGGCATGAGTGTGGGTGAGTATCGTGAGCTGGCCACCAGCAAAAAATACCAGACCCCGCCACACCTGGATTTTGATGATTTGGAGAGAAAATACTGGAAGAATCGTCTGTTTCGGTCACCAATTTATGGTGCTGATGTCAGCGGCTCCCTGTTTGATGAGAACACTCAACACTGGAACGTGGGCCACCTGGGGAGCCTTTTGGATGTGTTGAAGCAGGACCATGGCACAGTGATTGAGGGAGTCAACACGCCCTACCTGTACTTTGGCATGTGGAAGACCACCTTTGCGTGGCACACGGAGGACATGGACCTGTACAGTATCAACTACCTGCACTTTGGGCAGCCCAAGACTTGGTATGCTGTGCCCCCTGAGCATGGCAGGCGCCTGGAGCTCCTGGCCAGGCAACTCTTCCCTGGCAGCTCCAAGGGCTGCCAGGCCTTCCTGAGACACAAGGTGGCGCTCATCTCCCCCACCGTGCTCAAGGAGAATGGCATCCCCTTTGGCCACATCACCCAGCAGGCTGGGGAGTTCATGGTCACCTTTCCCTATGGCTACCACGCGGGCTTCAACCATGGCTTCAACTGTGCAGAGGCCATCAATTTTGCCACCCCGAGGTGGATTGACTATGGCAAGGTGGCACGTCAGTGCAGCTGCGGGGAGGCCAGGGTGAGCTTCTCCATGGATGCCTTTGAGGGGCTCCTGCAGCCTGAGAGCTATGAGCTGTGGAAACAGCAAGGGGATCCTCGAGGAAAGGACCAGCTGGAGCTCACCTCCTGTCCCAGGCAGGAGCTGACACTTGGGACCTACACACTGGATCAGGGGAAGCCCACTTCCACCTGGAGGCATTCCCATTTGGGACCCCTCAGGAGTCGCGTGAGCAGGGACCACAACAGCTGTCCTTATTACAAGGAGGTGCACCCAGAGTCCCTGTGCCTTTCCCCATCCAAGCTTTTGTATCCTGGGTCTACTCCACAAGGGACAACATTCTCCAAACTCACTTCTGGAGCCTCCGGGATCCCTTTTGATTCTGCTGATGCTATACGTCCCAGGGAACCACTCACAGGTATGGAGAATCTTGCAGAGGAGCCCCCAGGTGTCCCAGCCATTCCTGGTGGTGGAGTAGAAGTATCATCATGCAGGATCACCTCCAAGGTCTGAGGCCATCAGACTCTACTTCGGATGATGCATCTGAGTGTCCTCTTGGATTGGGCAGGGTCTCCTTCAGAATTTATGGCGATCTGCAGGATCTTGTGCCATTGTATGAAGAGAAAGCTTCCAGATTCTTTATCTTCTAACAGTATCCTGCTGTTGGCCAAACTGGGACTTCCCTACACTCAGAAGGAAATGCTTGGCCTGAGGATGCTGAGGATACTGATACTTCCTCCTGCACTGCCCACTGACCCTCCATTGATTTCAGTGTCCCGCAATAGCATGCCAGAGTGAGAAACCAAGCAGGTCTCAGGCTCTCAGCATAGCCCTCGATGCACCTGCAAGTCTGACTAGATTCACCCAGAGATCATTGTCTTCAGAACATCAGTAAGGACCTTCAAGAGACCCAGATGGGTTCATTGACTTTGACTTCTACCTCCTAGGAGGAGGGAGGAAGGAGGGACAGAGAGCCTGCAGGCTGCTCCCTTCTGTTCTGTCCTGGCATTTGGTTGTAATGCTGCTCTCATTTCTCATAAACTCAGTGGGACTATAGATTAGACAGGGTGGGAGGTTTACAGTAGGTTGTGGGTGGGGACATTCGACATGTGAGGACATGAGTAACCTGCTGTTCACACTAGGGTAACCGGGTTCTTAAGGACAGGCATTTACTCCACACTTATTTCAATCTCCGGCTCTGTAACTAGGCCCGTGAAATAAATATTTTAGTTTGCTAACTAAAGTGTGGTTAATACATTACTATGTATTTGGGTTCTACGATGTTGGGTAGAGGGTATGTCTCCTAAGGCATGGGGCTTTTGTTTTGTTTTGTTTTGTTTTGTTTTGTTTTTTTAGATTTGTTTTTTTGAGACACGTTTTCTCTGTATAGCCCTGTCTGTCTCCTAATGCATGTAGTCTCCAGGATGTCCCTGTATTAGTCTGAATGGGGCAGAGACTCCATGTGTCCCTGTTAGTCAGCTCTCCCCACACTCCATAACTCTTTTGTAATGGTTTCTCTTTATAGCCATGGCTCTCCTGGAATTCAATCTGTAGACCATGCTGGCCTCCAACTCAGAAATCTGCCTGCCTCTGTCTCCCAAATGCTCAGAGTAAAGGCATGCACCAGCACCACCCGGCCAGCCTGCTCTTTATAGAACCCAAGAATACCATTCCAGAGATGGTACCACCCACAGGGAGCCCTCCCCTCTTGATCCCTATAGTGAGAAAATGACCCACAGACGGATCTCCTGGAGGCACTTCCCAACTGAAACTCCTTTCTCTGTCATAACTCCAGCCTCTGTCAAATAGACACATAAAACCTGCCAGTACAATTGACCCCTTGACAACTTGACACAGAAATACATCACTATTAAGCCTCAATCCTTCCTTATTTATCCCCCAGATCTACATATGTTTAATTGTCCCACAGTCTTTACATATTAAAATTTCAATGCCTTTAAAATGTCCAATATCATTTCAAATTAAAAGTCTCTTGAAACTACAAAGTTCTCTTAAGTGTGGGCTTCACTAAAATACTTTCTTCCATCAAGAGGGAAAACTGTCAGAGTACAGTCACAATCAAAAGCAAAACTCAAAGTCCAAAGCTTCATTGTCTGGGATCCAACTCAGGAACTTTTGGGCTTCTACAAGGGCTTGGGTCACTTCTCCAGCTCTGCCTTTTCTAACACACACCTTGTCTTCTAGGCTCCAGCTGTCTGTACTCCACTGCTGCTGCTGTTCTTGGTGGTCATTGCATGGCACAGGCATCTACAAAACACTGCTGTCTTCTGCTGTAACTACGCTTCACCAATAGCCTGGCAGAGGCTCTTTTTCATGGTGACAAGCCTCAACTCTTTGCATGACTCTTTCAGTCTTGGGCCTTCAATTGCATCTGAGGTTGCACCTTCAACAATGGCCTTCCACAGCCTCACACAGTGCAGGCCCTTAACTGTTCTTCATGACCACTTCATGCCTTCAAAACCAGGACCACCTGGGTGAATCTTCCAAAGTACCAAGTCTAGCCACAGCACAAAATACAACCGTGGCTCTCTCAGGAACCCAGCCTCTGTGCTCTCAGAAAACACTTCCCAAAGTTTTCACCTCAGTGATGCTGGTCTCTTCTTAATCACCACTAATTTCTTAGCCCCTGTTAACCAGCATCAATATTCACAGTAACACAAAGGATTGCTTTAGTGGTTCTGTTATCTTGTTAGTCACAGCTGATTCTTCAGCCACAGGTAATCAAAACCACAGAATCTTCACAATCAAAACCTGCACCTGATAAGAGACTTTAATCTTCCCTCTGAAGTGTCACAAGCCAGTCCACCATATTCTGCACTGTTCTTAACATTATCTTCCAAGCCCCTACAAAACTTTCCACTGAGCTCTTAACATCCTATTGCCTCTTTTAGCTCATAGTTCCAAGCCCTCCCTCTATCCTCCCCAAAACATGGTAAAGTTGTCACAGGAACACCCCACTACACTGGTACCAATTTGTCTTAGGGTTTCTAGTCCTGTACAAACATCATGACCAAGAAGCAAATTGAGGAGGAAAGTGTTTATTGAGCTTACACTTCCACACTGCTGTTCACCACTAAAGGAAGTCAGGACTGGAACTCAAGCAGGTCAGGAAGCAGGAACTGGTGCAGAGGCCATGGAAAAATGTATCTTACTAGCTTGATTCCCCTGGCTTGCTCAGCCTGCTCTCTTATAGAACCCAAGACTACCAGCCCAGAGAGGGTACCACCCACAAGGGGCCCTCACCCTTTCATCACTAATTGAGAAAATGCCCCACAGATGGATCTCAATGAAGCCCTTCCCCCAACAGAATCTCCTTTCTCTGTGATAAGTCCAGTGTGTGTTTAGTAGACACACAAAACCAGCCAGTATACAAGCCAATAAATTTCTTTCAAAAATAATTTATAATGAATATATTATATCTCAAATACTGCAACTTAGGATTGACAAATTAAAGACACTTAATGATTTTTAAAAATAATTGGGAAATATTAACTGGAGAAGACCTTATTTAAAAATTACCACAGGACAATTGCTTAATTTGTTTGAAATTCTTAAAGGAAATCCTGATCCTAAGTCTAAAATACAGCTTGCTAAAGAAGCTTTAAAACAATCAGAATGGATAAAGCAAATGATACAAGATGCTAAAGTAAATCAAACAAATTATTTAAAAACTTGCTCGCTTATTATTCTTAAAACACCTTACACCCTACTGCATGTTTATGGCAAGAAGTTTTATGGGAATGAATATATCTCTCTCATAGTCAAGTGAAAATGGTACCTTCTTATCCTGTTATGTGTAGCCAGTTAATTATTAAAGTGAGGTTAGGATACAGGTAACTATTTGTCAAAGAAACTCATGAAGTTTGTATTCCATATAATAAGGAACAATTGGGGTATTTAGGTCAAACTGCAGATGATTGGGGAAATGCATTAGCTCATTATATGGAACAAATCAAATGTCATGTACCTCAACACCCTGAATTAAAGCTTGTAGAAGGAACAGGAATAATCTTTCCTTCTATACTAGCACCGGAACCTACTTCTGAAGCCCTCTTACTATTTACAGATGTGTCATCCATGGAATTTAAGCCATCTATATGAAAGATAAACCTGTGGTTATTCAAAAGGCAAAAGAAATTTCTGCACATCAGGAGAAAATTATTGCAGTTATTACTGCCCTTGAACATATACTTGAAGAGGTCAACCTTTATACAAGTTCAAATTATGTAGTTTGATTATTTTCTGATATAGAGACAGCTCTTATATCTGGAAATTCCAAAATTATATCACTCTTGCTTCTGTTGCAAAAGATAATTCAATCAAGAAAAAGGAAAATTTATAGAACATATCAGAACACATACTGGCCTGCCATGTCCAGTGGCTTAAGGAAATTCTATGGCAGATTTATTAACAAAAGAACCCTTGATTGCCCTTATGGTTGAACAAGCTTTAGAAAGTCATGCTTTTCATTATCAGATTGCACTGGTTTTGAGAAGGATGTTCAGCAGGGCAGTGGTGGCTCAAGAGTTTAATCACAGTACTTGCTAGGCAGAGGTAGGTGGATTTCTGAGTTTGAGGCCAGCCTGGTCTGCATAGTGAGTTCCACGACAACCAGGGCTATATAGAGAAAACCTCTCTTGAAACAACAAAAGACAGAGAGAGAGAGCAAGACAGAGAGAGACAGAGATACAGACACACACACACACACACACAGTCACACACACACACACACACACACATACACACACACACACACACACACACACACACAAACACACACACACAGAGTACAGGATGTTCAATTTGACATGAAAACAGCCTAGGCCATTTATGAAGGACTGTGAACATTGTCCTGATGTATAGCAACCATTAAAAATGGGAGTTAATCCAAAGGGCCTTAAGGTTCGAGTTTCATGACAAATGGACATGACAAGACAAATGGACGTAACTCAATTCCCAGAATATGGAAAGTTGGCCTACGTATGTGTTACTGTAGATACCTACTCTCATGTGCTTATGGCCACTGCAAGAACCGTGGAGGCTGAGAAACATGTCATTCAACACCTTATTACATGCTCCTCCTCCTCCTCAGGTAAGCCAAAAAGAATTAAAACTGATAATGCTCCAACTTACACTTCTCAAGCTTTGGCAAAGTTTGCAGTCAACTGAGTATACAATATACAATGGGAATTCCATATAACCCCAAGGACACTCTATCATAGAAAGGACTCATCAAAATCTTAAGGTTCAACATCAAAGATTAAAATCTGGTAGTCTTTCTATTTGTCTCATCAATATTATGTTTGTTTTGTGGTTCTTTGTTTTTTTTGTTTTATTATTTTTTTTTTTGAGACAGGTTTTCCCTGTGTAGCCCTGGCTGTCCTGGAACTAACTCTTTTGACCAGGCTGGCTTCGAACTCAGAAATGCTCCTGCCTCTGTGTCCCAGAGTGCTGGTATTACGGGTGTGTGACACCAGTGCCCAGCCTTTTTTTGTTTTTTGAGACAGGGTTTCTCTGTGTAGCCTTGGCTGTCCTGGAACTCACTGTGAAAATCAGGCTGGCCTCAAACTCAAAAATCAGCCTGCCTCTGCCTCCCAAGTGCTGGGATTAAAGGCGTGTGCCACTATCACCCTTCTTCACCTCATCTATTATTAAGCTATGCTTTATTTACCATTAATCACCTTAATACAGATGATAAAGGTTTTTCTCTTATACAAAATCATTGGGCTCTCAGTACAGCAGACTGTTACAATTTTAATAATGAGGCTAGAGTTTTTCAGAGGCACCTGGATTTCAAGGACCCTCATTCCAGGGACCCCATTCCTGGCTGGGCTAGTCTCAGCAGGACCCTCATTTGCCAGTCTCCATGGAGCCCCTGAGAGATCCTGGCTTCTTCTCCCATTACTGGGGATGCTTCCCATTCCCAAGACTTTTGCATTTCTCCAGACTTCCAGCCACCTGAGGGGTTCCTGTGTTTGCCTGCAAAAGGGGTGCGTCTCCTCTTAGGGAAGGTGAATCTTATGTGGAGACCCCTCCCAAAAGTATCCCCATTCCCACAGGGAAACCATTTTGGGGCAGGTTGTTTCTCTGATCCCTGAGTGAGGCAGTTCTACTTGTGAAAATACCTGTTACAGTCCTACCTGTGGCGGTTTGTTTACAGACTTTGTTGGGCTGTGCAAGGGTTGAGGAGCAGCACCTGGATCCTCTAGTTCACATCCCTGATTTAAAGAAGGGCTCTCAATGGACTGCCCTGCCGGGAAACATCCTGACAGTGTTTCTCTGGGAGCACATAAGGTCACCATGCCTCTGGAATGATCATCCAGGATGATTATCTGGTTGTTTGTCTGTTAGTTTTGTTTGAATTAGACAATATTTTATTTTTTATTTGATATATTTTTTATTTGCATTTCACATGATTTCACCTTTCCTGGCTCCCCACTCCCTGAAAGTCCCATAAGCTCTCTTCCCTCCCCCAGTTCCACCATCCACCCCTTCCCACATCCCTGTTATGGTATTGCCCTACACTGCTGCACTGAGCCTTTCCAGAATCAGGGGCCACTCCTCTGTTCTTTTTGGACATCATTTGATATGTGGATTATGTCTTGGGAATTGCAAGTTTCTAGGCTAATATCTACTTATCAGTGAGCGCATACCATGATTGATTTTTGGAGACTGGGTTACCTCATTTAGGATGATGTTCTCCTGCCCCATCCATTTGTATAAGACTTTCATGAATTCATTGTTTCTAATGGTTGAATAGTAATCAATTGTGTATATATACCACATTTTTGTGTTCATTCTTCCATGGAGGGAGATCTGGGTTCTTTCCAGCTTCTGGGTATTATAAATAGGACTGCTATGAATATAGTGGAGCATGTATCCTTAATACATGCTGGGGAATCCTCTGGGTTTATACCCAGGTGTGATATAGTAGGGTCCTCCGGAAGTGACATGCTCAATTTCCTGAGGAAAAGTGAGACTGATTTCCAGATTGGTTGTACCAACTTGCAACCCCACCAGTAGTGGAGGAGTGTTCCTCTTTCTCAACATCCTTGCCAACACCTGCTCTCTCCTGAGATTTTAATTTTATCCATTCTGACTGGTGTGAGGTGAAATCTCAGGGTTGTTTTGATTTGCATTTCCCTAATGATTAATGATGTTCAACCCTTTTTAAGATGCTTCTTAGGCATCTGAAGTTCTTCAGGTGAAAATTCTTTGTTTAGCTCTGTAACCCATTTCTTAATAGGGTTATTTGTTTCCCTGGAGTCTAACTTCTTGTGTTCTTTTATATATTGGATATTAGCCCTCTTTCAGATGTAGGGTTGTTAAAGATCTTTTCCCAATTTGTTGGCTGCTGATTTGCCTTTTGATGGTGTCCTTTGCCTTACAGAAACTTTGTAATTTTATGAGGTCCCATCTGTCAATTCTTGATCTTAGAGCATAAGCTATTGGTGTTCTGTTCAGGATCTGCCACTCCCCCCATGTCCTCAAGGGTTTTCCCCAGTTTCTTTTCGAATAGTTTCAGTGTGCCTGGCTTTATGTGGAGGTCCTTGATCCACTTGGAGTTGGGCTCTGTACAAGGAGATAAGAATGGATCAATTCACATTCTTCTGCATGCTGACCTCCAGTTGAGCCAGCACCATTTGTTGAAAAGGCTATCTTTTTTCCCACTGGATGTTTTCAGCTTCTTTGTCAAAGATCAAGTGGCCATAGGTGTGTGGGTT